>NW_027187353.1:10544337-10644373 GCF_028583685.1 Petaurus breviceps papuanus | reverse complement strand
GGACACCCTGTGGGTACCAACGCAATACTTGTTCTCTTTCTGCATTGTTCCTACCTCTTGCTATGGGACTGGCCCACCTCAGTTTCTAACCATGTGCTTCCTCAATGCTTCTTTTATGCTTTTCCTTATGAACAAGTCAAAGTTACTGACATGCTTCTGTTTATTGACGCTTGCCATATTGGCATTTAGGTCAACAGTAGTTTTTACTTTTCTGGAGGTTGTGGTATTCCATGATGCACAGACATGTACCATCCCAGGTAGAATATGGGTGGTGCTATAGAATCTGACTTCTTCCCACTCAGAGAGAATGCTAAAAAACAGCTCACTTTGGTAACCATAAGAGTACTCTATATGGGAGCTTTACTCACTTCTGATTGCACTAAAGCTTTTGTGACACTCTCTATGTACATGATCTCATTTGATACTCACAATGATCTTATGAGGGTAGGTAGTGTATTATTATCCTCATTTTCAGAGGAGCAAGATGAACTTCATTAAAATGGAGTAATTTGCCCAAGGTTACTGGGCCAATAACGGCAATCTTAGAACTTGAGCCCAGGTGTTGTTCTGGCTCCCAGTTAGTGAATAGGGTAGGGTTGGATCATAGAGCGAGAGATTCTTAGATGAATTGGAAGGGAACTTTGAGGTCATCCAGTCTAAATCATGCACTCTCAGCTAGTGCCCCCAACAAGCACACATCCAGATTCTACTTAAATACCTCCAGTTAGTAGGAACTCACTACCCCCCTGAAGTATTCCAGGTTCCTAGGGTTATCTCTTGATCCAGGATAAGCCTTCTCTCTATGAGAGAGAGACAGAGAGAGACAGACAGAGAGAGAGACAGAGAGACAGAGAGAGAGAGAGAGACAGAGAGAGAGAGAGAGACAGAGAGAGAGAGAGAGACAGAGAGAGAGAGAGAGAGACAGAGAGAGAGAGAGAGAGAGACAGAGACAGAGACAGAGACAGAGACAGAGACAGAGACAGAGAGACAGAGAGAGAGAGACAGAGAGAGAGACAGAGAGACAGAGAGACAGAGAGAGAGAGACAGAGAGAGAGAGACAGAGAGAGAGAGACAGACAGACAGACAGAGACAGAGACAGAGAGACAGAGAGAGACAGAGACAGAGAGAGACAGAGACAGAGAGAGACAGAGAGACAGACAGAGACAGAAAGAACAATCTGATTCTATCCCACTAGAAAATTTCTCAGAACTGAATTATACTGAATTGGCAAATTTTTAAAAAGAAGCCATGTGGGGATTATATACAGGCCTGTCCTCCTGGGTTAGCTGTAAGAGCTGTACCCAAGGAAAGCCAGCATATCCCTTTAGGACTGGACTCTTTGCTCAAGGCCAAGTGATTTCTTTAAAAGTTCCTTTATGTCAGACTGACATCTTCTGTTTACTCCCTGGGGGAGGTGGGTAGAAATTCTTTCCACATTTTTTTCCCCCTAAGAGCCCAATTGTAAGAGGGTTGCCTTTGTCAGCCCTCATTTCCTGATCCATTTCTCTTAGGTCACAAGCCCAGTCTGAGAACCCAGGATGAGGGTGGGGGAAGACCTGGCCATTCCAACCAATGTTTCAAGTATTCCATTGGCCAATACTGAACAAGCCAGATGGTTACCATCGAAAAGCTTCTCATAGCAGAGCAGAAAGGCCACAGGGACTGGGAACTTTTCTGCAGTCAATTAATTTTCCTTTTTTTTTCTTAGCCTTTTGCAATCAGAATGCCAAGGCCTAGCTCACTAATTATAGTCACAGGAAAATACAAAATCCTTTGCAGGCTTCTGTTTGCTTCTTATTCACTCTGCCTTGCTTCTTCCCATTTGCAATTGATTTCCATGTATTGTTGATTTTACTTTCACAAGATCTCCTGTCTTCTTCTCTCCATTCACATGGTCCAATATATTTGTCTTCTAATAGTCCTCTCAGTTTCCAAACTCCCCCCCTCCAATCTTGTTTAGGGACTCTATTTTATTGACTTCAGACACCAAAGGACTTCCTGTTTCTCTGAAAAAAAAGTGGTTGGGAAGGACTCCCCATGTACCTGGGACATCAGAGGAGTCCAAGTCAATGATGCTGCGACAAGTTAAGTGAAAATTAATAAGAAACAGATGAAACTGATTTCCTTTTGCAAACACATGGTGGTGGTGGGGGTATAAGTTGAAGGGAAAGGTCCCAAGGGGGAAAATGCAGTTTTAGTTTGGCTGAACCCAAAACAGTTGGAAAATCAGTGAAATTCTAATATGGTATATTGAGTCACCCTGGAGGCAGATTTTAGAGGTACTTAAAAAACCCCAACAGCAACAACAACCCAACAATTGGAGTGGATGCTCCAAATGAAGCAACTTTCTGTGTTTCTGGGAAGCTGTAAGAATGAGATCCCACTTTGACTTGCTCCCTGGGGAATCCTAGAGTGCTAGAATTTTAAGGCCCTTGGAGATGATCTAGTGAAGTCCAGAAGTCTTCCCCTTCCCTCCCTCCTCCCTTCCCTCTCCTCCCCTTTCCTTCCCTTCCTTTCCCTTTCCTTCCCTCCCCCTTTCTCTTCCCCTTTTCCTTCCCTTCTTTATTGTTTTGTTCTAAATTAGATACTTTAAAGTCAGTGAGGTAGAGTAGTAGTTAACACTAATTAACTGTGTGACCCATCTGGTCCAATCCCCTCATCTTAGGTCAAGGAAACTGAGGTCCGGAAAGGTTAAACCAAGGTCACACAGAGAATATGTCAGGAGTGGGATTTGAGTACAGGTCTTCTGATCCCCATTATAACATCTGCTTCTTGAGGGCAGTAACAATTTTTGCTTTGGTGGGTTGGTTTAGAGCCTGGGACATTTACTTAATTTCAGAGCCAGTCCTCTTTCCACTGTATATTTTTTTCTTTTTAACTTGAATATATTTTGCTAACTCCACCCCATTTTCTTGATGTTTTTGTTATTGTGCCATTAATATTGCATAGCTAGAAATATTGCTAGTATTCTTCTTCTATTAAAGTCCCATCCTTGGGGTGGCCAGGTGGTGCAATGAGTAAGAGTGCCGGCCCCAGAGTCGGGAGAACTGGGATTGGTTCCGGCCTCGAATACTCGGGCACCCACACAAAAATAACTGGCCGTGTGACCTTGAGCAAGTCACTTAACCCCGAAAAAAGCCCCATCCTGGTGTGGAGGAGGCCCTGAGTTCATGAGGTCCGAATTAGAGAGGAACGGGCCCTAGGAAGGGCCAAGTAGATTCCAAGGATCTGCCCAGTTATGTTTGGAGAGTTTTGACGCCATTATGGCTTCACAGGGATGAAACTTAGAACATAGCCTTGCTTCCATTCCACCTACTTCATGATGGAGGGGCTATGATTTGTACTCATGGAGGAATTATACATTGACAAAATTACAGATACTTGAAATGTCATTTTAATAGCAAAATGCCCTTGTGGTGATTCTAGATGTGTGATTTTTATTGATGTGTGTGTGTGTGTGTGTGTGTGTGTGTGTGTGTGTGTGTGTTTACCTCCTGGTGTTGAAACTCCCTTTGATGCAAACCAGTCATTCTTTCTATCTTCTTGATTTTTAATTTTTTTGGTCTGCACTTGTGACTTCAATAGTGAAGGGACTTCCCTTTCTGGATACTTCTTTCCTGAAGAAGATGGAAAACTCCTTTGTAAACTATTGTCTTAGAGAAAAAACTCTTAACCCCCAAAGAGTCTATGAATAGATTTCAGGGGATCCATGAAGTTGGATGGGAAAAAAATTTTATTTTTATTTTCCACTAGCCTTTGGTTTCCTTTGGAATTCTATGCAGTTTATGCATTTAATTGCAGTTCTTAGACTCCTCAAGGGAACATTTGCCTGACACTCAGGTAAAAAGGTTAAGAACTTGTCTTAGAGAGTTGCCTGGGGCAACGAGAGATTAAGTGACTTGCCCAAGGTCATCCAACCAGCTGGTCCTCTAGCTACTATGTCATGCTACTTTTCTAGTTATAATAAAAATAATGATATTAATGATAACAATAGTAGCTGAAATGTATAATTTAAAGATTATAACATACTCTACATATATTATCTTATTTGATAAGAACAATAATGATAATCAAGTCAATAGGCATTCATTAATAATAATGATGATAGTTAGCATTTCTACAACACTTTAAGATTTGCTAAGTACTTTACAAATATTTCATTTGATCCTCACCACAACACTGGGAGGTGGAAGCTATTATTTTCCCATTTTACAGATGAGGAAACTGAGGCCAAGAGAGCTTAAAGGACATGCCCAGGGTTATGTAGCTAATAAGTATCTCATATGTGTGGGAACTTGCGGTTTCCTGACTCTAAGTTCAACTCTCCATATATCACATCACCTAGCAACTATGGTACTCAAATCATTTCCTTTTATATTCTTCCAAATCATCATTTTCTCCAGGCCCCTGCATCCATAAATGTAGAGTTCAGAAAGACCTTCGGGGCTACCCTCATTTTACATAAGGGGAAGATAAGGCACAGGGAGACTGTATGGCTTTCTCAAACACTTCACAGAGCCAGACTTCCTTATAGCACAGTAATATTCTGTATTATTCACAGTAATTATTCAGTAATAATACTGCACTGAATTTGGTGCAGTAATTCCCCAATTGTTTCCACTCTTTCAACTTCCTTTTCAGTCATATCCTTAGAATCCTAGAATATCTCCAGGCCAAAAAAGAATGAATGATTTTATGGCTCTTAGTGTATCCTGTCTAGTTGCTTTCCAAAAAGACTACATCAGTTTCACCAAGAGAATGAAAAGGGGCCAATAATAAAGCTCCTCCAATGTGGAGTTTTGCCATTTTAAATGATCTTTGCTGCCATAAAAATTGGGAATGCCTCTTGTAATATTTTTCCATTACATATAATGCAACTTCTGGATTTCGTATGAATTTTTTATAATGTAAAAGAAAACTTTTCATTCCTGTACTTCTTAGTTTTTGATAATGTAGAATATCTATTTATATTTAAAAGATAATTTTCTATATCCATGGATATATTAATATAATTTTAATAAATGGTATGATTTATTATTTTGATGCAATATTTATGTAGCAACTAAATATTTAATTTAACACATTATGTTAATGCAATTTGATATTAAACCTATAATTTGTTCTTCAACCTAACCAAGATTAGCCATTGAGTAAATTTCTTTGTTAACTATAGATCTGCATATTTCTGCGGTTGATTGAAATTTTTATTGTATTATGATCTACAAATGTAATCTTTAAAATTTATGCCTTTATGATTTTATCTGCAAATTTTGTGACCAGAATGTAATGAATTTTTGTGACTGTTTCATGTATAATGGGAAAAAAGGGTTTCCAGTGTATTTCACCCAGTTTCCTCTATTATGCTTGTTCAATTTCTTCAACACTGTAAATTTGTAGCTTTTTTCTTGATACACTTTTTGTCTTGTAAAGTAACCATTTATGTTATTCCATGTTTCCATTTGGAGCTTATTTTGGTATATGGTATAAAGTTTTGATCTACACACAATTTCTGTCAGATTACTTTCCAGTTTCCTAATGGTTTTTTTTTATTGAATAGTGAGTCCTTCCTCCAGTAGCCAATATCTTTCAGTTTCTGGAACACCAGCCTGGGTTTATGGAGGCCAGAAATGGGTTCATTTCTTCTGTTGTGTGCCTAATATGTTCTCCTGATAAATGTCTCTCTTTTAACCAATACCAAATTATTTTAACGATTGCATCTTTGTAGTATAGTTTTGAAATATGGTACTTCTAGCCCCCTTTATTTCCCATAGAAATTCTTGACCTTTTGTTCCTCTGGATGAATTTCATTATTGGTTTTTTTTTCTAGCTCTAGAATTAATCTTTTGATAGTTTGATTGGTAGGGCACTGAACAAATAAATTTAATATAATGATTTGTCTCATGAATGAGCAACTACTATTGCTTCAATTATTTAGGTCTATATTTTAAAACAATTTTTTTTGCATGTAATTGTAGTTATATAGTTCCAGTGTATAACTTTGTAGGTAGGCTCCCAAGTATTTTATACATTCTTCAATCATTTTAATGGGAACTTCCATTTCTATTTCTTTTTCCTACGTTTGGTTAGTAATATGTAGGAATACAACATTTGGGCAGGTTTTATTTTATATACTATGACTTTGCTGATGTTTTTAACTAACTAATTTTAATTAACTAATTAATTTAATTAACTCATTTTAGTTGATTTCTTAGGGCATAAAATACACCACCTTATTATCTGCTAAAGTAATAATTTTGTTCATTCTTTGCTTCAGGTTATTGTCTCAATTTTCTTTTTGTTCTATAATCTTTTTGGCACAACTAGCATTTCTAGCACTATTATCAGAGTAGCTGTGACAATGGATATCCTTTCTTTATCACTGATCTTACTGGAAAAGACTAGTTCATTCTCATTATCTATATAATGCTAAATATTGACTTTAGAAATGCAGCTAGGTTATACTCAATGTAAGTTTAAATGATACAAAACTCAATTCAGTGCAAATTATAAAATGATACCAAGTTCTATTGAATGCAAATTGAAATTTAATGAATATAACACTGCAACAAGTCAAGAGTCTTAACACATTGCTATTTTGTGAATCTGTACTTGTTTATCAGAGCATATCGATGTGATGTCCTTCTGTGTAGCACATTACCAAGTTGTATTAATTTTTTTTTAAAGAGCCCTTAACAAAATGGACAAAAGGAAGGATTCTTCAGATGGAAGCACTGCCAGTACAAAATAAGAAGAGGGTTGTTATTCCATCAAAACAACTATTTGGTACAATTGAATGGCCTGGATATAGTCATAGAACTCTATAATAGGATCAGAGATCAGAATTCCTGAAACTATGGTAGGCAAAATAGAAGGAAAAAGCAAAATTGCATGCGGGTTTTTTTTTTTTTTTGTGGTTTGCAATCAACTATGGAGAAACTTATAGTCTTCAAATATTGTCCAGGGTGCTCAGAGGTTAGGTGACTGGTTTAGAGAAAGCCAGTATGTACCAGAGGAACATGAACCCAGTCCTTCCTGGCTCTGAGGCAGGTTCTCTGTCCCCCATGCCACACTGCCTCTGTAGATATGGTGATGTCAATGACACTGGATTATATAGATATTATATACAATAAAAGCTCTGACTGTGAAGTCAGAGCGGAGCTGGGCTCAAATCCCAACTCTAACCCCTACTATTGCTGTGACTTTGGGCAAAGGACTCAACCTCCCTGGATCTCAGTTTTTTTCATTTGTCAAGTGAAAAATGTTGGAATAGATGACCTTTAAGGTCACTTTCTAGGTCTGTGGCACTATGATTCCTGTATCATTCATTATCATTATGTTCAGGGCCTTGTGCTAGATGGGGATTCAAAGATGAAACCAAATATTCTCTAGACACTGATGATCTAATAATAGAGATAAAAATAATTTCTAAAATAGTACATTTAAATTCAAAAGAGAATGCCTTTTAAAGGGTAATGAGAAAGTGCAGGAGGGAGAGTTTACTGTTAACTAGGAGATCAGTGAAAGCTTCATGGAGGAAACAGGCTCTTCTTTGTCTCTCCAGGGCTAAGACAGAGTCTGGAATATGGTAAATGGTTAATAAATACTCTTTGACTGGCTGACTAAAGTGAAGGAAGAATTAAAAAAAAATAATAGAGTTAGGAAGAAGGGAGAACAGTGTATTCTAGGTACCATAGAAGGGCACTAGTAAAAGCATAGGGGGAATGGAACAGGAATAAGGGGTGATAAATAGCTGAATAAATGAAGGGATTGGATCCTATCATCCTAAAGCTGCCTTTAAAACAGGAAGGCAACTGATTCATGCCCAGGATAGGCTTGATTTTCATGGCTTAGGGTTCTTTGCTGTCTATCCTGTCCTAAAACTAGGCCCTACAGAGTGTGACAAGTGAAACATTTAGACTGGACTCTCCCAGAGGAATAGTTGCTATTTTCTTCAGTGGTTGAATCTAGGAGAAGGGCAAAAAGCATTCCTGTAGGCTATGTGAAATGTTGATCAAGAACAGAACTCTCTTTTCTCCTCAATGTCTACATCTGTATTTCAGGGTCTCTGAGAAGGGATGAAAGATCCATTAATCCAGAATATTACTTCTACTGACCTACGTGAACTTCCCCCATCAGGATTCTGCTGCTTGTGGACGTATTTCCAACAAGCAGGTCAGGCTCTATCTCTAGACGTAAATAAAACCCATGCTGCTCAATCCCCAAGCCCATTGTTAGTTCAGGACACCCTCTGTGGGCACCTTCAGAAGTTTGTTGTGATTCCCCACAGGGAAGGGTGCACATTTCTCTGTGGCAACCTCTCTTACTCTTCCTAGAGACTTTCCTCTTAGTCTATAATTCCTGCGCCCAAGCTCTGGTGAGATCTCAAAGGTTTGGGGACATGAAGTTACTACTCTTCATAAAAACATCAGGGATCCTGGATCAGATCGCTACCTCAAGAAGACCTCTATTAAGATGAGTATGTTCTATGGATGGGGAGTAAAATCATAATCTTTTTACATTCATGAGCACAGAAAATTAGTAAGACCTCAGAGTTGGAAAGGACCACATTGACCATAAGGCTCAGTTCTGTGACTGAGCAGGAACATTTCTGGAAATATCCACCATAAATGGTAATCCAGATTTTAATGGAAAATCTCCTGTGACGGCAAGCATATCTTGGGGGGGGGGGCAAATCTACTTTTGGATAGCAATAACTGTTAGAAATGTTTTGTGTAAGCCCAGCCAAAATCTGACTAGTCACAGTTCCTACATGATGTTCCCAGTTACCATGTGCCCTCTAAAGCCAAGCAGAATGAGTCTAATCCTAAGTTTGGTAGCACTTAAAATGTGTGGCAATCCTTATCATATTTCCCCCAAGTCTTTTCTTCTCCTTCTTCTCCTTCTCTTCTCTTTCTTCTTCTTCTTCTTCTTCTTCTTCTTCTTCTTCTTCTTCTTCTTCTCCTTCTCCTTCTTCTCCTTCTCCTTCTCCTTCTCCTCCTTCTCCTCCTTCTCCTTCTCCTTCTCCTTCTTCTTCTCCTCCTCCTCCTCCTTCTTCTTGTTCTTGTTCTTCTTTTTGGAGGGCAATTAGGGTTAAGTGACTTGCCCAAGGTCACACAGCTGGTAAGTGTGTCAAGTATCTGAGGCCAGATGTGAACTCAGGTTCTCCTGACTCCAGGGCCTGTGCTCTATTCACTGCACCACCTAGCCTCTCCCAAGTCTTTTCTTCTTTACACTAAATATCCCCAGTTCCTTCCTAAACACCTCCAATGGTCCTTCAAACCACTCCTCATGTGGTCTAAATCCGAGGACTTTTGCTAACCTGGGCACCTTCCTGTGGTATAAAAATGGAAAATTAAATGTTATAATCAAAATGTGCCACCCAGAATTGACCACAATACTTCAAGTGTGGTCAGATCATGACATAACATAGCAGGACCACCACCTCCATCATTAAATGCAGCAGGACCATTACTTCCATTGTTCTGGTCATTACTCTTTCAGTGCTCTTTAAAATGATACAAACAACTTTGTTTGTTATTGGCTAACATGTCACCCTTTGACAATGAATGAACTTTTGAGTCACCAGAACTCCCAGATCTTTTTTTGTTGGAACTATTGTCTAATGGCACCTAGCCCTATCCTGTACCTGTAAGGTTAAATTTTTTGAACCCAAGAGTGGGACTTCACATTTTTCCTATATATTTTGTCTAAGCTTTGTTCTCGCTACCTTGCTGAAATACTTTTGGATGTTAGCTATTTCTCCCAACTTCAAGCAAGATGATCAGAATGCCATCTTTGCCTTCATCTAAGTCGTTAATAAAAGCATTAAACATCACAAGGCCAATAAAAGATATCTGGGGCACTCTACCAGAGAATTCATTCAAGGCTGGACTATCAATGACGAATCTCTGTTAGATCACTTAACCAATCTGTTTAACTTCAAACCACCAGCCAAATGGCCAGCAAAACTCTGGAATGCAACCTGACCCATATTAAAATGTATTCAGGAAATGTTTAAAAAAATAAATAAAAATACAACACAGCATAGATAATGTTCATTTGTGGTTTTCTCAGTCAATATACCATCTTCAGGGATTCCTTTCTATTTGTTTGACTTCACTGATCTAGCCCACCTCTATACATCTTTCCTACAAGAATAGAATGAGGGACTTTGCCAAATGACTTGTTGAAATCTGGGTATGCTTTGGTGATGGTTTTCCTCTAGTTTCTCCATCTAGAAATCTTTCCAACAAAGGAAATGAGATTAATCTGGCATAACTCAATGTTGTTCATGCTCGGCAATAACCACTTCTTTGACTAAAATTTCACTAAGTATTCTTTTAGTAACACATTCTAATCTTCCTTTTCCAAGGAATAGAAGTGGAACTCAATGTCCTACAGTTTGAATATTTGATTGAAAATTTTGTTGAAATTTTTTTTCTTTCATTTGTTGAAAATCAGACTAATACTTGCCTGGCTCCAGGCCTTCAGCACCTGTCCTGTTTGTCACATATTTCCAAAGGCCACCAATCTCTGCTCATCAATCACATGCTCTCATTCTTTCTCTATTTCTGATAGAATTAACTTGGGCCTGGCAGCTTGAACTCATTGAGGACATTTGAGTGTTCTTTTACCAGTTCCTCATTTTGGGTTTCAGTTCAAATTCTGCCTCTCACTTGACTATCTGTGTGACCTTGGGTAAGTCATTGGCACTCTCCCCTCCAACCCTTAGAATCCCTACTTTCTTGATAGACTCATCTCAACTGCTATCTAATCCATCTTCTACTAGTGCCTTTAGGTGGAGAGCTGGTCTCACATACAGGAAGGCTTGAGTTAGAGTCCTGCCGTTGACATTTACTGGCTGTGTGTCCCTGGGCAGATCACTTAACCTCTCAGTGCTCTAGTCAACTTCCTAAAATCCAGAAAAAGCGCTGACCAGAATTAATGGAGGGACTTTCCTCTCCTGGATTTTCCTATATAGACCAAACCACAGGCCCAGTTCTTATCACTCTATATCTATGCCATGTATATCTACATATGTATAACATATAGAAGTATATATGTATATATACATATGTATGTAAACACAAGTAAAATAAGATAATATTTATAAAATGCTTAGTACAGTGCCTAGAACATAGTAGGTGCTGTATAAGTGCTAGTACTCTTTCTCCATTCACACACACATGCAAACATACATACACATATATGTATATAGTATGTAATGTATCTATATAAATAATAAAGTTATACCTCAATATGTCATACTTTTGTCTTTGTATCCCCATGTTGAATAATCAATCCCTGGCAAATAATAGGCGCTTAATAAATGCTTATTGATTAGCATCTCTGGGTCTCAGTTTCCTTTTCTGTAAAATAAGAGAGCTATAATAAGTAGCCTCTGTGGTCTGTCCCAGGTTGAAGTAATTAATGCTTAATTACTAGATTTGTGAAGTGTATATGGCTGGCCATGATATAGCTTTTTTTTTTTTCCTACATGAAGCTAAGTTGCTTGTCCAGGGATGAAACATCTTTTTTATTCTTATAATTTATATCATTTATATAAATTTATCATCAATTATATAAATTATAATCATCAGCCTTGTTATTTTTATTCTTGGCTAGTACAGAGGAAGCCTATAAGGAAAGAAGACTGGCCTCGTAGCCAGGAGAGATGTGGGTCCAAAGCCAGGCTCTGCCCCTCACTACCTGGCTCTAAATGTCAATTTCCTCATACTGAAAATGGAAATCTTGATCATTGCATTGTCTCCCAGGATTGTTGTAAGGACAATGCTTTATAAACCTAAAAGTGCTTTAGAAATTGTAAAAGCCCATTAAGCTGACAAGCCCCCATGGCAGGAAGACATCCCTCCATTTATCCACAAAGGGAAAACAGAAGCCTAACGATTAGCCGAGACCCTTCCATATGGAGAACAAGAAAGCCAGAAGCTCCTCAGTTACAGCCTTACGTCAGGGGGCTGATGAAGACCAGGGAAACTGCTGCTGTTTTGAAAAAGAAACCTAAATGCCCTTTTAGATCAGTGATTGAAGGCCCTAACTTGGACCAAAAGCCAGTTAATTACTTGAGTGATTATCTCATCTGACAATTTGTGAGACAGATTCTAGCCTCCAGAATGGCTTTCCCAGAAGGCTGGGAGTGAATTGAGGGTCCTGATTATATCTGCTGGAGGCGAGAGCACTTGTGTCCTTAGGTACCAGGTGTCTGGGCTGCCTGGAAAGCTCTTTTCCTGATTGGGTGGCTCAGGCTTCCCCAGGGTTGGGTAGCGGCTCCCTTGGGCCTGGGTTCAGTTCACCTGTAGCCTGTCATCAAGTGTCTCCTGTGTCCTTAGCAGCTTCTTAATTACCCACCTCAGAGCTCTCAGAGAGGCCCAGGCAATCCTGGCTCCATTGTCATGGGCAATGGACCTGTCATCATCCAGGGCCGATTTCAGCTTCATCCCACTCAATGATACAGGGCCATAGGCTCTCACAAAAACACCTATTACCACTGGTGCCAGGCAGCTCTGTGACCCAGACGGGTTCTGGCCTGTCAGCTGGGCCCAATGACAGATTGGCCATTGGACAACAGACAGAGAGGCACAATGGATGAGAGTTAGATGGTTTCACTTGGAAGCAGTTACAGTTAATGGCACGTGGGGCACGGAGCGCAGTCCAGAGGGTTCCCAGAGACCTTTAGTGCTCAGCCAGCTCAGCCAAGAGGGTATTAAGCTTGGAGGCTATCTCTCTCCCCATCCCCTTCATTTCTTTTCATATGGATTACATTTTTGCCCTTTTCTATTGTCATTAATCTGATTAACTGAGTCCCTGGGACCCTGGATAGCCCTAGAACCCAGGTCTACTGACTCCAAATGCAGTTTTCCCCAACCCCCACCTCCTGAAATATGTCCTAGGTTGTTGCCTGGGATGTGTAAACATTCAGTGACTAGCCCAAGGTCACCTAGCTAATAAGTCAGAGGTGAGATTTGAACCCAGGCCTCTGGCTCCAAACCCAGCATTTTATCTACTCTGTCAAGCTGTCTCTTTGAGAGATTTAGCTCTTCATAAAAGGGAAGGAAATTGCTAAAGGAGAGAAGTCATCATACCCACTACCCAACATGTCTGGGTTTTTTCAGCTCAGATTCTAAATTTTGTCTTCTTTGTCTGTCAGGATAATGATTCCTTACGTTGATAAGCATTGACTGCCTTATCTTATCCTCACAACAACCCTGTGCCATAAGTAGCTAGTAAAGGTATTATCACTCTAATTTTACAGCAAGGGAAACAGAGGCTTATATAGGTCAGACTATATCCGAAATCACACAGCCAGATAGTGGCAGAGCCAGAAGGCCTGGCTTCTGTGATGGGAATACTGATAACTCATATGAATTTATAAGATAGTTTGGCATTCAAGGCTTTGAGCCATACAATGGCCCTGTAATGTAGGTATATAGTTATTGCTACCCCCATTTTACAGATGAAGATGGTCAGGAGGCACAGTGATTTATTTCTAGTCATGTGGTGAGTAAGACTATATGTGGGTCAAAACAATTCCAAATGACCCATGGTGAAAAATCCTCTCCAGCTTCTATGAGAGAACTGATGAACTGAGTGCAGATTGAAGCAGACTTTTTCACTTTATGTTTCTTGCTTTTTCTTGTTTTGGCAACATGGCTAATATGGAAATGTGTTTCACACAACTTCAAATGGATTGCTTGCCTTCTCACTGGGTGGGAGGGACGAAGAGAATCTGGAACTCAACTTTTGAAAAATGAATGTTATAATATATAAATAAAAATGCCTATGTGGGTCTTGGACGTCACAATCATAAAAATGGCTACAAATTATTTCAAAGAGCCAATCCACCCTCTGAGTCCATCAAGGCTCCCTCCAAGTCACTAAGCCTCATTACAGACAATATTGACACATAGTCACTGAATTATTTCCCAGTAAATTTATTTATCTTGCAATTTCAGAAATACTAAATCATCAACCTAGGCAGCTAAAACAAAGGGTTCATCCATGGCTCATTATTAGACACAAAGAGGGTTTCCAAAGTTCCTATAGAGGTTGTAATGCTGTCCTGAGTGGCAGAGAGGCCTCTGTTGTTTTCTTTTTCCCCCATAACCTGACAGTTGAGGGTCCTTCCCTATAGGCAGAACAACATTCAACAAAAGACCATTTGGACAGGGGAGGGTAAGGACATTACTATCTTCTTAGTTAACAAACTTCACTAGGTTTCATCATTTAGAAATAAATAGTGAATGATGAATCTCTCCTTTCTACTTCCTTCCCGCTCCCAAGTTCCTCTAAGAATTCTATCATTGCTTTCGTTTACTATGTTTGCTCTGAAAATGAAGGCCTCACATACTCAGAATTGCTTCAGAGGATCTCTGAGTGGGAAGGGACCTCGGAAGTCATTAAAGCCCAACTTGGACATGTACAGGAATCCTCTTTCCACCACGGGATGATCCAACCAACCTCCTCTGGAAGACCTCAAGTTGGGGAGACCACTAACTTCCCAAACAGTTTATTGTATGCTAGACCAGAGGGAAAGATTTTCTTTACACAAAAATTCAGCTGACTTCTCTATAACTTCTGTTTGCCCCTAGTTCTGCTGTCTGGGGCCAAATAGAATGAGCCCAATCCCTCTTCCACACAACAGTCCTTTCAAACCATACCTGAATGCTTGAAGACAGTGACCAACTTGCCCCAAAGTCTTTTCTTCTCCAGGTCAAATGCCCCATATTCCTTGGATCTTTATATTTCTGGATTTCTGTGCTCCTCACCGTTCTGGTTGTCTTCCTCTACATGTTTGCCCTGGTCCAACAACACCTGGAATCTCATGTTCAGTTTTGGGTGCTGCATTCTAGGAAGGAATGGATAACCTGAGGTCAAGCCTTGCGATCCCTCTACATGAAGGTCAGTGGAGGCAATAGGTGAAAGTTACAAAGGTGCAGAGCCATCCCAAAATGGAACGGGAAGTGAGTGGATCCCCCTCCCTGGAGACCTAGCAAAGACTGGATGAACTATTGTTGGGTATATTATAGAAGGGATTCTTTTTTTTTTTTTTAAAGCAATTGGGGTTAAGTAACTTGCTCAAGGTTACACAGCTAGTTATTTCTGGGTGTGGCGCTAAGTATCTGAGCCTGGATTCGATCCCAGGTCATCCCGACTCTGGGGCCGGAGCTCTTACTCACTGTGCTATCAGGCTGCCCCTATAGAAGGGATTCTTGCTCAGGAATGGTTAGGACAACAGGAATGGGTGGGAATTACAGAGAAGCAGATCTTGACTTGGTATCAGGATATTTTGGCAAAATGTGAAATGTGCTGTCTTGGGGAAGCTGGTAGTTCAGTGGATAGAATACTGGTGTAGAATCAGGAAGATCTGAGACAAAGTTTGACCTCAGACACTTCCTAGCTGTGTGACCCTGGGCAAGTCACTTAACCTCTGTCAGTTTCAGTTTCTACATCGGTAAAAATAGGGATCATACTAATACCTGTCTTGCAGAGTTGTTGTAAGGATCAAATGAAATAAAATTTATGAGAAAAAAAATGCTTAACACAGTGTCAATTGTCTAGAAGCAGGGCTGGGGAACCTGCAGCCTCGAGACCATGTATGGCCTTCTAGGTCCTCAAGTGTGGCCCTTTGCCAGTCAAAGGGCTGTATTTGAGGACCTAGAGGGCCACATGTGGTCTTGAGGTCACAGATTCTCCATCCCTGGCCTAGACTTAGGAAAATGAGGGGGAAAATGTTAATTCATATTAATTAGAAGTGGGTGTCCATTTAATTGTTTTTGGAGAGTCAGTTGTCAGATGTTTACTAGACTACCCCAGAAATGGAGGCCTAGAAGAAATTGCCTATTTCATAAATATGCTCAGGGACAGATTTTTTTCTCTCTCTCTGTCTCTCCCTCTGTATCTGTCTCCCTCTCTGTCTCTCTCTTTCTCTCTCTGTGTCTCTGTCTGTCTGTCTGTCTCTGTCTCTTTCTGTCTATCTCTCTCCTGAAGGTAATGTAACTGTGAGCTTTAACACTAGGATAGTCGGAAATAATTGAAGAATTTATTAGATTGTAATGGGGAGCTGTGGAGAAGCTGGGGGTGTGTGAAACTCTTCCCCCATCTTGGAGCCCACTCCACAGGGACTAGACCTTTGCCCCAGCCTAGTTCTGGCCCCAGCCCCTGTCAGCACTCAATGAGTATGAAGTAGCAAGAACTACACTAACCTCTCCCAGGCCGCAGTGATGGGATTGGAAGCACCTGACCCCAGGCTCCCACCAGCCTCTGCAGGCATGTGTTGGCAGGTTAAATAGTCAGTCACAGAATCCTGTCCAATCTGGCTGGTAGAAAGGGACAGATTAAGGAACCTGGTGCAAGAGGCAGGGCAAAAAGGGCCTGAAAATGAAGCAAAGCCAAAGACCCAGAGGTGAGAGACCCAGGGTGGACTGGACACGGCCTTGGGGGCTGTAGAAATTCCCTTTGGGAACAGAAAATATAACTTGGCCATCTCAGCCTAGGGGCCTCAGTATTTAGAACTGCACTAAAACCCTGGATACTCTAATTATATGAAGAAAATGGCCCTTTTCCCCAGGACAGGCCTCGTGAAGTGAGAAGAGCAGGGCAGCTTTGCTCCTGGGGTGAAGAAGGGGCCTGTCCTTAGGCAGATGGGAATTTGGTGAACTGCTGCTCTCTTCATCAGTCTATCAATCAGCATTTATTGAGTGCTTCTCCTCAAGCAGCCTATTCCTGCCTTTCTAGTCTTAGGCTCTCTTGACACACTAGGATCCAGCAACACTGACTGACCCATTTGCTGATAGGCCACTCCATCACCCCCACTCCACACCTTTGTCCCCTGTGCCTGGAATGCTCTGTTCCCTCCCCTCTGCCCTTATTTATCCTGGCTTCTTTCAAGATACAGCTCAAAGCCCACCTTCTGCAGGAGGCCTGTCCTGCCTGCTCGCTTCCCACTCCCAGCTACTAATGCTTCCTCTTTCACATAACTTTATATCACATTACTTTTCTATATAGATATATATATATATACACATATACATATAAATATATAATATGGATAGATGGATGGACAGAATAGATGGATGGATGGATAGTTAGATAAAGATAGATAGATGATAGATAGATAGATTAGATGGTTGGATAGATAGATTGATAGAATGTGTAAAAATAACTGGGTCAAAAACAGACCATAGGCCTTTGGTTCTGACCTTTCATCTAATTCTTAATCTACCCCTCTCTACCAGGGGTGGGAAACCTGTGGTCTTGACATGTGGCCCTCTAGGTCCTCAAGTGAGGCCCTTTGACTGAATCCAAACTTCACAGAACAAATCCTCTTAATAAAAGGATTTGTTCTGTAAAACTTGGATTCAGTCAAAAGGCTGCACCTATGGACCTAGGAGGCCATATGTGTCCTTGAGGCTGTAGTTCCCCACCTCTGTTCCATACTATCATCTAACCTATATTTTTTCTGCAAGGACAATATAAAAGACTTTTTCTAGGTAAATGAGGTGTATAGCATTCCTTTGATCTGCCATTCTAGAAAAATCTGTTAAAGAGGAAAGGAGGTTATTTAGTATGAAGTCATTCTGACTGATATTATTGCTTCCTTGTTTTTTTTTTTTTAAGATGTTCACTAACCATCCTTTAAAATATGCTTTAGAATTTTTCCAGCAACTGAGGTCATATTCACTGGTCTGTAGTTTGAAGACTCTGGTTATTTTCCTTTTTTTGAAAATCAGGACATAGTTTGCCCTTCTCTAGTCTTATGGTGTCTTACTTGCATGCCAGTCAAAAGATCTCCGCCATGGGTTCAGCAATCCTATCTGCCAAGCTCTTTTAGTACCTTGGTCTTTAGGTCATCAGGCCTGATATTTTGAACTCCAGAACTGCTAAGAGATTTCTTCTTATCTCCCTACATATGCTGAATTTTGCCTCTCTTTTTAAATATTCTGTTTCTTCTAATTTAGCTCTTTCATCTTGACAGAGTAAAGCTTAAAAAAAAAAAAAACCTGTTAGTGCTGCCTTCTCTCCATTATATACTTTCATTATTTTATCCCTTCAAGGCTTTGGTCCCATCCTTTTCTTCCTTAATCTTTCTCTTTTCCCAAATGTCACTTAGCTCTCCTCTCTTTGGTCACTCTTAACTTCTCTACAAAATCCTGGTACATTTTGAGTTTTAGCATCCCTGACATTCGTACAGGATGAGGCCATGGTTTTGTATTCACTTTGTTATCTTCTCTTCCTTTCATCTTATGGGCACATCTTTTAAAAAAAAACAAAACAAAAACCAAACTACAATGAATTCCATATAGGTCCTTTTGAACAATTCCCATTTTTCTTCCTCACTGGAATTACTTCTCTTTGTTTCTTTGGAATTCATACTTTAGAGTTTTCCATCCTTTCTCAGGGTACTTCCTCATAAATATTTTAGGCTGCAGGATCCTACCTACACTTGTGTTTAACCTTTTGAAATCTACTCTCTTAAAATCTAGGGTACATTGGGTCTATGCCTGATTTTCCTCTCCTAAATTACAAATTTTAAGACAGATCCCTTAAAGTCAAGTTGATAAGCATTTACTAAGTACCTCTGTACTATGTGTCAAGCACTGTACTAAACATTGGGAATACAAACAAAGGTAAAACCAGTCCCTGCCTCATGGAGCTCACGGTCTAATGGGGGGGGGGCAACATTCCCACAACTGCAGACAAACAATGCATATGTACAGGGTAAATGGGAGATAATCAGCAGAGAGAAGACACTAATATTAGGAGGACCGAACAAAGCTTCCTGCAGAAGGTAGAATTTTAGATGATGTTCAATGGAGCCAGAGAAACCAAGGAGAGATGAGAAGGGAAAGCATTCCAGCCATGGGGGACAGCCAGTGAAAATTCCTTGGGGTTGGAAGACAACATGTCTTGTGTGAGGAACAGAAAGTTCTTCTTATTTCTCCTTCAGTGACTTGTTCCTCCCTGTTTTTGAGAATCAGGACCAGAATATCAATTTCCCCATCACTTCCTTTACCTTTTGAAGGATGAAATGAATATTAAGGCAAGCCAATGAATGGATTGTCAGGTGCTTAGCTTTAGGAAAAGAGAGAGTTCTTGCAGATATATGGAAAATTTAATTATCCCACCACTTCAATATCATACAGTTTTGTTGTCTGTCCATCAAACTTCTTATCTATTTCCTCCTTCTGTCTAGGTGGTTTATAGTAAACTGAGTGTCAATATCATCTCAATTTAATAAATCGATGCAACCTTTTGTTTTAAAAGTAGGAGAAGCAGTTAAGAATTAGTTAAGAGTAACTGATAAATTCATGAGCACAGTCTGTGACACCAAAAAAGAAATTCTTCATGTGTCATAATCATGCTTTCTCATTATTGGCATAACTCAAAGGTGCCTGGGATTTGCTTATCAACCTAGGGATTGGTGCCTTTGAAAAAAGGTTTCAGGTCTGTCTTCTTGGGAATAAAATAAAGCTATCTGTGATTGCTTCTATCACTCAAACCCAGCCTGGAGCTCCGGACAGGAATGGTTTCCTACAACTACCAGGCGTGCTACTTCTAGTTGAGACATAGTGTGGTTAGTGAAGCCAATGAGTAAATGTATGCTTGTGACTTTTCTGTGTGTGCACCATCATCCGTTTCTATATTAGCAATAAATCTTGGAGTTAGATTTAAATAGCAGGAGGCTGTGTTTATTTAGCTGCAACAATGCTACTCTATCACTCCCTTTATTTACTGTTTCTTTCCAGCTATACTTTTCAGGGGTCCAATTGGAGTCACAGGTCCCATTCTTCTAGGCCTTGGTGGTGCTTATAATACCAAATTTGCCTCTTTGCATGGGAATCTCTAGTCTACCTTTGTTGTTTTTTAGACACTGTACACATTGGTTTTACTTACTCTTGAATGAAAAAGAATTTATTGAGAGCATTATGCTAAGTAGTGAGGATCCAAATACAAAAATCAAGACATTTCCTACCCTCAAGAAGCTTACATTCCAAAGGGAAAAATATTCCCCAGATATGGGACAGCTGGGAATGCTGTGATTTGAGAAGTCTTAGGTATAGTGAGTGGAGCCATAGGGCAATTGATATGTCCTTTCCAGCAATCATAGTATTGATTGGATTACTGTACTGAGGTCTGGAGAAAAGATGGGTAGGAGGGAAACAAATGCACATGACTGCAGTCATGAAGATGGTCAGACAACAGTGGACCAAGTCTAGGTCATGGTATGGCGAAATGGAGAACTATTTTTACTAACCAGGGTCTCAGGGCTCCAGGACAGGACTTGTCTGGGTTTGGGTCTAAGGCAGAGAATGAAGCAAGGAGCCATGGTGTGGGATTGGGGGGAGAAGGGAAGGGCAATAAACATCTCTGTAGTCTCTGCTCTGTGTCAGGCAATGTGCTAAGTGCTTTTTACAAACATTATCTCATTTGATCCTCACAATTCTGTGAAGTAGGTGCTATTTATTAATATCCCTATTTTACAGTTGGGTAAACTGAGGCAAACAGAAGTTAAGCTATTTATTAATATCCCTATTTTACAGTTGGGTAAACTGAGGCAAACAGAAGTTAAGCTATTTATTAATATCCCTATTTTACAGTTGGGTAAACTGAGGCAAACAGAGGATAAGCTACTTGCCAAGGATCACATAGTTTTGGTCTAGAGTCTAGATTCAAACTTGGGTCTTCCTGACTCTGCACATAGGGCTCTATCCATTGTGCCACCAGATGGCCAAAGACAGAAAAATAATTACTAAGCAACTCTGTTTTATTATTCTCCTCATCCCTAAATTGCAGTGACTTCCTCTGGTATCATGCACCTTAATAGCAATTAATTTAAGATGCTAACTTTCTCAGGAGTAGTTGGCCTTCCCTTGTGTTTGGCATTCAAGATGCAAAAGAATCACTTTCATAGTAGAATAAGGGAAATATTTAGGGGCATCGGGGCCCTTCTAGCATTTCTTGAATTAGATCACACAGGCAATTCCTGATTCTTGTAACTCCAACCCCCAAACCCAGGAAGGTCCCACAGGATAAGAGACTTTGATAATTTCTATTATGTTGTATGGAAGCTGTTTCTGTGGAAAGGTAGGAAGGGGGAACACGTTTTTATTAAGTACCTCCTGTGTCAGGTACTGGGCTAAGCCCTTTACAAATATCTGATGTGGTCCTCACAACAACCCTGGGAGTAAGTGCTGTTATTACTTCAACTTTACAGTTGAGAAAACTGATGTATAGTCTTATTCCCTAGCTGCCTATGCACTACTCTGAGTGAGACTCTTGTTCATTGACTGATGGAAAAGATATAATGGACGTCTAGTCTTCCTGAGTTTAAATCTGGCCTCAGACACTTACTAGCTGTGTGACCCTGGGCAAGTCACTTAACCCTGTTTGACTCAGCTTCCTCATCTGTAAAAATAAGCTGGAGAAGGAAACGGCAAACTACTCCAGTATATCAGTCAAGAAAACCCCAATGGGGTCCAGAATAGTTAGACACAACTGAACAATAGCAATAATAATACCATTTTTTCTGTAAGCAGTTTAAAGTCAGAAGATACAGAAGAAACTGGATAAGGGATACCATCAAAAAAATGCATGGGCCAAAAAAGATGATGGCTGGTAATGGGGCAAGAGGGAAAGATGACCAATGGGGAACTTGTATGCTCCATTTGCATCTGATCAGTGTTAAGGGAAAATTAAGAAATCCTTCAGCACGTTGGGAAGACCGTTCTCCCACCACTATGGTGAACTTATAGAAAAACATAGACAAGAGTCCCACAAGATGGGCAGGCATGGATGGGCTGCGATCTGTATTATCAGAGGGAATATTCCACTGAGGAAGCCACCAAGATATCTTAATGTTTGAGTTCATTGTTCTTCTCTCTTTCCTTTCCCTTAGTTATTTGTATGGTAGCCTTCATTTTCTGGTCATTCTTCCAGCACAGATGACTGGTGGGTCATTCCCACTCACAAGTACTGGGGGAAAAAATCTCAATTGTTCAAGGACTCTCTGAGAAGGTCTTAAGTATTCATCATTGGGTTTTTTGATGCAGAAAGAAATGCATGAATACTACAGTAATTACTGTGCCCAAAAGACAAAATCAGGCAGAAGAAAAAAAAAGTGTCCATTTTGGCAAAGACCGTCTCTTTCCTTCCCTTTGTATAGGAATTTCTCCTGCATTTTCCAGGCTCATAAACTTAATTGTGCACGATTTTTCCATTTAAATGTCTATAGACCCTTTCTCCCAAATAGTTTATATTCAGTAGTATAAACTGGCCAAGTCCTCCAATATCCCTGCAAAGGAGCTAAAGAAGGGGGAAGGGAACAGCATTTTTAAGTGACTATTATGTACCAGCACTGTGATAAACACTTTATAAAAATTATCTCATTTTAGCTAAATAGCTTGAAGGAGGGAGAAAAAATATTTAGGAATAAAGGGTGGTTGTGAAAAAACAAAGTGTAGTCAGGTCACCTGGTGTCATTGGCAATTGGTCTTTCGAATGAACCCCAAGAGGTTGCAAGAGAGAATATATTCCAGTCCTCCCTTGGGCCTCTTGGATAGAGAATATTCTAGAAGTACGTGGTCTATTTGGAGAAGAGAAAATGAACCCAATCCCATTTGTGACTGCAGGGAAGAGTTAGCTTGACTTGCCACAGGAGGTGCAATGACCTTCTTTATCGACCTCCATCTAGAGAAGCTCTGGCTTTAATTTCAAAGCACTGATGGATGTATGGTAGGTAGCAGGATGTATGACAGTTTGGAGGCAAGGCAAAATTACAAAGACAGCCTTGAAAGCCTGTGGCTACTGGACATGCTGTCTTTGAGGAGAAAAACATTTGTGTATCATAACTTCCCCCACCCCTGTCTAAAATCTGGGCTTCCTTCTCTGCCTCGGACTACATTAGAGAGGAACCATGACTAGGAATTGGGGCATTTTCTATTTTGGGATTCCTAAAGCCTTAGATGGAAGTCTTCCCCTTTCCCTCTAATCAAATCCAGAGAGTGACATTCTATGCTTTTTGTAATGGTTACCTGGGCCCCATTAGTAAATAATTTCTGCATGGAAGAAAAATATCAAAACATAGTACTTTTTGGTGTTTTCAGTCATCTCAGAGACTGATCAAAAATTCCTCAGACTGGGTGGGAATTATCATTAAGTCAATCATTAAGATGAATGAAAAACCTGATTTGACTGACAGATGATTGTTTTGAGGGTTATGCCAAGAAAGGAGCTTATTGTCAATAACAGTTCAGAACGGGCTTTAAATTTTTAGTGTCTGAGTTGACTTGGGGCAAATGACTTGCTCATACTGGGAAAGCAGAAGGTGAAACTGTTGCACAATCTTCCAGAGCTAAGATGGCACCTTGAAGTCAATGAAATCACTTCAGAGTTTGGCCTGATAGCCTGGCAGCTTTATTTGAGGAAAAAGAACACAGATAACTTTTACATCTCAGTCCCATTTTATTCCTTATTCCTCTTGCTTTGTGGTTAATGACCAAGCTTGGAATGTGCAAATTAGCCACGTGGGGGAGTGCTGAGCATTCCACTGATGCTGGACTCGTCCTTACTGCAGCAAAGGAAAGGAGGAAATTAAGCTTTTTAGATGGATAACTGTAATCCAAGAAGATATGATGTTTTTTTTTTTTTTCCAGTTCTGGAAATAGGAGAATGTCCTGTCTTGTTTGGTTTTAAATATAAAGACATTAAAAAGTTACCATTTCTTATTGGTTAATTCTTATAGATTCATAGACAGAAAATGTCTATGAAGGGGTCTTGGAGACTGTCCAGCCCAACACCTTATCTCCCATGTGCCTTCCTGTTTCCTCCCTTTCTTACCACTGCTCAGAGTAGAATTGAGAAAAATCAATATTCCTTGCATGGATATGATTCTGTCACTGCTGAGTCAGCACAGAGAGGAGTGGGCAGGCTAGACTTTGATTTGGGCTCAAATCTCACCTCAGGAAGTGACCAGCTGTAGAACCCTCTGTCACTCCTGCAATTCAGGGAAACTTTCTGAGCCTCACTTTTCTCATGTGTAAAGTGAGGATCATGATAGAACCTTACAGGGTTGGTGTGAGAACCAAATGAGACCATATATGCAAAAAGCTTTAAAAGTTTAAACGGCTATCAAAATGTAGACAGTCACTATCTAGTTCTGAAGGTCAGCTCTTTCATTGGGTCTTTTATCTTTGTTTTGAGTACAGCATATTTTTTACTCTTATTTTCTGGCAACGTCCTCCTCTGAGCCTTCACAGTGACATGGAAGTAACCCTAAGTTCTCAAAAGCTACATTGGCATAGCACAGATTTGGGTGTATCCTACTAAGTGGGAAAAACTTTCAGAATTCACCTAGGGATGGACACTAGAGATCCAGCTTAGCTAATGTTGAGAGGTTTGTTCCCACAAGGTTTGCTACCAGGAGATATTATTTTTTCTTTTGGCCATGGCAACCCACAAAAGGCAAGGAGGGGTTGTAATATGCATTAAAAGGATCAAGGTAAGATTTTTTTTAATTAAAATTTTTTTTTCAATTAACAAGCATTCTCTCTCTCTCTCTCTCTCTCTCTCTCTCTCTCTCTCTCTCTCTCTCTCTCTCTCTCTCTCTCTCTCTCGTTCTTTCTTCCCTTCTTTTCACCATATCACACAGCCCAAGTTTGCATGGTGCTTTGAAGAGATGGGGAAATGGACTTGTTGATTTCTCAAGTTGCCTGGCAGCCATGACCTTACTTATTTCCATTAAATCCAATGGGCATTTATTATGAGGCAATAGAGGACAGAGAAACAGTGTCAAAACCAGGAAGGCTAGGGTTCAAGTGCCACCTATGACACATGTTCTGTGACCTGAGATGAGTTACTCATTTCCTAGTGATTTGGGCAGCCCCTAAGACAATAAACTCTACCAGAGAAGCCAACCTCTATCAGCACAGAGTTTACTTATCTAGAAATCCCTGATATCAATGACACCAAGGGTCCAGTTCATATTCTATCTCTAAATGTTTACTAAATAGACACTACACTAATTCAAGGCATTATGCTAGGTGCCTCGTAATACATAGACAAACCCAAAACATTTCCTGGCCTCAAGGAGTTTACATTCTACTGTAGGGCTTACCACAGGAACCCAAAAAAGTAAATACAAAGACATTGCATCAGAGAGAGAATGCTAAGAACCAAGGAAATCAGCCAAGACTCTCTGTGGGGGTGGAGGTTGTTAAAAGGAGCACTTTTGAAAGAAGCAAATGGCTATGCAGCCAAGGTAAGAGGAAGTACATGCTAGATGTGCAAAAACACAGGCAGGAGATGGACCCTCCTAGACCATTTTGACTGGAATGGAAGTACGTGAGTGGCAGGTAGCACCATTTCAAATTCTGGATTCTGAGAACTTGGGTTCAAATCTCAGATCAAAGTGGCCTTTCCATAAGAATTCATCCTGGACCCCAAGGTCTTAATGTTTTTGTCTATGACCCATGTGACCTATACTTTGAAGGAAGCTAGGAAGTAAATGAGCTGAAGGTGAGAAAGTGAGTCTTTGATTCATTTCTAAACGTTTGTTTTTACTGGAAATGGTTGCACTGTAATAGAGTTTCTGATTCCATTTCTTTTTCATAATCAGAAATTCTTTCGTGAATGTTTCAAACTCTGGGTGCTACTCAATTCCTTTGGTGTTGAAAGTTTTTCTAAGAAATTCCCAGGGAGCCAGCAATGGGGCAGAAGGAAAGTCTAGGAATGCCTTTGAGTAAGTCATCTGTTCCCAATCTCAACCCACCACAATGCTTTTATTAATTTCCACCATGCAGCTTTAAAAACAAAAAACAAATTATTTCTAGGTTTTTTTCTTAACTTATTGGCTGTACAGCTCTCCACTGATTTTATTCCCTGCCAGCCAGGCAGGGAGCTTTTCATCATTTCTCAGTCAAAATAGGACGCCTGTGCCTCCAAATGAGAGCCTGCTGGGGAAACTATTCCTCTAATGATGACTGGCTCTCTCACAGACAACACTCTTCATATTTCTAGACACTCCTTGGTGAGTGGGCTATTGTCACAAAAACAAAGAGAGGTAAGGCTAAAGCTCCAGTTAGTGACAAATTCTAAAGCGTAGACCCAGTCTCACTGTTTGACTGTATTGTTTTTTATTTATTTATTGCTCCAATTGTCCTGAAAATTGTTTCATGGGTTTTATAATCTATTCCAATCTAACAAGCATTTGTTAATCACTTATTATGTGCAAGCTAACTCTTTAAGAATGTCAGTCTCTGAACAGTTGTCAATCTGCGTGGATAAAGTGGTATTCTGTGTTGATGGAGACATTTTCCCCTTTCTTGACATGAGCAACTCTATTTAAGAACAATTCTCCATTTCAAGTGTAAGTGGGCAGTCACCTTCGTGGAACTCCTCTCTTTTCTCAAAGTATATGTCTGCTTCTCCAAATAACTTTGGATTCCGGTTTTACCTTCCTAGGAACTTTCCCACCTCCATAACCCTGTTCTGCCTCTCTTTTTCCTACTCCTTGTTCAAAGACAACCAAAAGACAAAGAATTCCTGACAGACAGGCAGATTAGGAAGTCTCTACTCCCTCTCCTGAAGTACAACAGATTATCCCCAACATCAGTAACTGAGTTACTGTGAATCCAGTATGATGATGCATTTTCTGATTCCATAAGCACCCATATTCAACAGCCCACTTGGGCCATAAAGATACTCTTCTTTATGTGCTAGCTGATGCTTCTCCCTCTTTTGACTTGTAAAAATGTACGGAATAAAGCCTTTTCCTGACTGGTGACTTAAATGATCACAAAGTGGGCTTTCTTTTCATGACATTCTATGATGGAAGTTCCCTGCTAAACCACTGACATCCCAAGTTTGGTCATGTTCAAGGGAGTTAGGTGGTAGAGTAGATAGAGTGCTGTCCCTGCAGTGAGGAAGGTCTCAGTTCAAATAATACCTCAGACACTCATTGTATGACAATTCTTTTAACATCTGTCTCCCTCAGTTTTCTCAGCTGCAAAAATGGATATAATTATAGCTCCTTCCTACCAGTGTTGTTATGAGTATCAAATGATATTATATTAGTAGAGTACACATAGTAGGCACTATATAAATATTATGTATAGTATATAAATATTAGTTATCATCAGTATTATTGCTATTATTATTAGTATCCCATGTTGGAAACATGAAGACAAAATGAACGATAGTTCTTGCCCTCCAGGGTTTTACATTCTAGTAGAGGATACAATACATGCACAGTTAAATAAATGCAAAGCAAAGGGGTTGGTGGCTTAGAACTAACAGAGAAATCAAGATAGACTCCTTCCTGTAGGAAGCAGCATCTGGGATGGACCTGTTCATTGTCTAGTTGTATGCAGGTAAAACCGACATATACACATATGCATATACGTGTGCATATATATACACATGCATATATGTGTATATATACTTATGCATATACATACATACATTTGTGTGTATAGATATAGATAGCTTTGAAGTGAAGCAAGGTTTCTATATTACCATCTTCATTTTTCCAAAGACTTTGAATAGCCTTCTCCTTCCCTGTGGGATCACACATGGCCAATGCACCCTGCCATAAAGAAATGGTCTTTCTCAAAGGCCCTTTTTACTTTTGCCATTCTCTGTTGGCCCTTCCACAACCTGATGAGCAGGTGAGCAGGGTTTTATCAGGGAGACCAGAGACTGGTGGGGTTAGTTCTGCCTGAAAAAACCCATAGGTATCCCTAACTAACTAGAACCATTGGTTATTTTCTTATTCTTAAACTCTTCCTCTTGATGTGTCTCAGGTGCACAGGACTTTGGGCCTCATTCTTCTCATTTTTAAACAAAAGAGTTGAATTAGGTTCCCTCCTAGGTTCCTTCTAGCTCTAGGATGTAAAATGATTTTCCTAAGATCACATAGATTCAAAGAGACAGAACTGAGATTTGAATCCAGGTTCTCTGACTCCATAATTCCCCATATTCTATGCCCTGACTTCTCTATCACATGGATTTAGTCTACAGCACTGTTAGTCAATCAGCATCTTGGAGCATGTTTAGCCAATGGATGATGAAAACCTTACTATTGGGCTAGGACAGGCTGCATGTAACATGATTATAGCCTGCCTATTTCTGTCTGAAAGCCAGGCGCAGGTAGTAGGGGCAGATGTGTGTAATACTCTTAGAATTGTCCTTACAGTTCAGGGTGGGGTAGACTGGAAGTAATTAAGGTTATACTAGGCTCATTAGCTGCTCTCAGTGGCAAAAATGCCAAAAAACCCACAAATTGTCTTCAAATCCAAGAAGCTGGAGGGTGCTTTCAACAGAGCAGAACTTGTTCTGATGAGAGCAGGCCAAAGGCTCTTCATCTCTCAGCTAATCTACTGGCCTTACTTACAGCCTTTGCTGGGGGCAAGCTGGCTGCCAGGTTTTGAAAATATGACTTTGGTTACAACAGTCGATTTTGGAGGCCTGTTTCTGTGACTGAAAGCTGGCCCAATCACTTTGAGATACATCCCGCAGAAACTCATTTACCAAAGTTCACATTAATCCATTTTTAATATCGTCCTCTTGCTTACTGAATAGAGTTTATTGAATTTACAAGGATAATAATAAAAATTGCTTTAAGAGTAGTGATGGTGACACTGGGATTTCCAAAGAGACATAAAATTCTGTTCTTGTCACTAGGGTGATGGGATTTTCTTTGTGTTACTTGCAATACATGGATTTCATTGTTGTCGAATGACCACGCGTCATGGAATACTGATGTCTCTGAAGAGTTTAAAATGAGTGTCACCCAGAGGGCAATGGAGAAATACATGGTGAGTGCAGGCAGGCTACAATGCAGTACACATGAAGAATTCCAAAGATTACTGACAGTAAAGGATGCTGTTTGAAAAATGGGTGAGTGAAAAAGAAGATGGGTTGGTTCCTTTGTGAGAATGGTGGCTGGCTAAAGAATGTCTCCATTGGTGTCCTTGTAATGTCAGGTGATAGCAAGATGGTGGTGAGTCCCCTCAGACTTAGTTAGCCATGTCTTCAATTACAGATGCAGCAATGAACTATGTTTCTGTCCTCTGAAGACTTTCCAGTTTGGTAGGATTGGTTGAATATTGTTAGTTACTAGCATAGCTTTCAAAAACCCAGGACACTCCTCAGTACTAGGAGTGAAGAGGTTATTATCAGCAATGCAATAAAATCTTACATTTGGAAAGGACTTTAAAGGTCAGTAAATTCTACCTCCTTTACCATTCCTCCATACTACCCCAATATATGGTCATCTAGTCTCTGCTGGAATACTTACAGTAATGGGGACCTCACTACCTCAGAAGGAAATACATTCTATATTTTTTGTTCATCTCTAATTGTTACATACTTCTTTATTATACTAAGATGAAGTCTGCCTCCCTACACAGAATCATAGGATGTCAGAGTGTGAAAGTGCCTCAGAGGGGGTGGCCAGGTAGCACAGCAATTAAGAGCACTGGCTCCAGTGTCAGGATGACCTGGGGATCAAATCTGGGCTCAGATACTTAGCACCATACCCAGAAATAACTGGCCGTGTAACCTTGAGCAAATTACTTAACCCTGATTGCTTTAAAAAAAAAGTGCCTCAGAGATTATCTAATTCAGGGTCTCGAGGTTACATGTGGCCCTCTTTTGACAAACGACCACACTTACGGACCTAGAGGTTTAAGGCTTACTTGAACAAGAATTTGCTTTACAGCAGACCCAACAAGTGTTTAATCAATCCACTCATGGGGACCTCACTACTTCCCAAGGCAGCCCATTCCACTTTTGGATCCTATATATAGTTGCTAGTCAGTTTTTCCCTTATGTTGAATCTAAAATTTTCTCTCCTCAACTTCCATGTATTACCCCTGATTCTGCCCTTGGAAGTCAATCACAACACATTTAACCCCTCTTCCGAATGATAGTCCTACAATGACTTGGAGAAGGTTCTCTTAGTCCTGCAAAGGTGGCAACTGTAGTATGGTGGAAAACTCCCTCACTCAGAAAGGACCTGGGTTCAAATCCTACCTTTGACACTACCACTTGCCTTGGGCAAGTGACTTAAAGTCATACATCTAGATCTGGGAAGGACACCTGAGGTTTTATAATCCAACCATCTCATTTTACAAATGAGTAAACTGAGATCTAGGGAGTTTTATGTGACTTGCCCAAGATAATACATGTAGTTGAGTGTTACAGATTGAATCTAAACCCAGGTTTTCCAACTGCAGGATCAGGACATTTTCTCACTGTAACTCATTGCTACACTTCTCTTCTTTAGGTCTCAGTTTCCCCATATGTAAAAATTCAGGAGTTGGATTAGATGCCCTTCAAGAGTCTTTCCAGCTCAAAACACTAAGCTCCTAACTGGCTGTGTAAAGATTATCATCTCCATATTATAGTTGAGGAAACCAAGGTTAAGAGAGGTCTACTGACTTTCAGAGAGCTTACTTGACTTGCCCAGGATCATGCAACTACAAAATGTCTCAGCAGCAGTGGTTTGAATTTATGTCTCCAGATTCCAAGTGATAATGGATAAAAGTGAAAGCATTTCATGAACTATATAAACAACATCATATAAACATCAGTCATAATAATAGCTTATTCTTTGCTATTCTGTTTATGGAGGATCATTTGTATGGATGCTGGTCTTCAGTTGTTTTTTGTTTCAAGTTGTGTCCACTAGGAAAGCCCCTGGGGAAAGTGGGGAGTGGAGACAAGAGGAGTTCCTTGAGTCCAAGAGAAATTTTCCCATCATGATCTTTCCCAGAGGACCAGGGGCTTCTGGGGGTTTTCAGCACCCAGACTTCTGAACACTTTACCAACTACTTCACTGACTCTGGTCTGTTTTCATTTAAAGAGAAAATCTCAGGCACCAAGCCAATCAGCTTGACCAGGGTTAGTTAAAACTAGAACTCAAAGCTTTTTCTCAGCCCTCTCACCCAGTATGCACTCTCTCTGTCTCTCTATTTCTCTCTTTTCTCCTCCTCCTCCTCTCCCCACTCTCTTTCTGTCTCTCCCACTCCCTCTCTTTTATTCTTTCCTCCTCTCCCTCCCCGCCTCATTGGCTCCCTCTCCCTTTGAGAACATTCAAGGACACTCTTCCATCTGTTTCTCATGTAGGGTACTTCTTTTGAGAAACATTTGTTCTGAGCTGAAGATGAATAAAAGCTGTTGACAAGAAAGACACTGAATCTCTTTCTCCCTCACTCAGAAACAATTCTTAGGCCCTATTCTGAAAAGTTTAACTTCTAAACATGGAAGTCAGAGTTGTCTTCTCCAGCCCATTCTGAAGTTAAGGCCGTCAGTTCTGGACGTGATCATACCTAGCAAATGGGAGGCTCTTGTTTCCAGTGGAGAAGATAAGTCAAACCAAACCTGAAACTGAGTGCTCCTGTACATGTATGATAGCAGCAGGATGTCCCAGAAAACCACTCTACTGGTGACCTTGTATGAGCGTGTTTTGTTTAGCAGAATTTAACAGAAGTTCTCAAATCTCCTTCTGCCCTAGAGACAAAGATGTGAAGAGCACTTACTCTGAGAACAAGGTAAAAAAAGGATTTGATACTATTCCCCCATCTTTACAACTGGTACTTTAGACCCTCCACATTCTGGCCCCAGCTGGCCTCCTCAGACTTACCTTTCTTTCCTCTTCTTCTTCACCATACATTATACACTCCAACCAAATGGCTTTGTTCACTGTTCTCTGATTAAGACCAGTACTTTGGTGTCTTTACTTAAACTCTGATCATATCCCTCTTTCAAAGTCCAGCTGCTCTATAAAGTCCTGTTTAAAGTACCACAGTCTTCCTAGTCAACCAGGCTCACAACTTCTATGTCCCTCTTAACACTTGAATTCATCCTACACATCCAATGTTGTCAAGTCTACCTTCACAACATCTCTTATTTACACATCTTTCTTCTGACAGCCGCCATCCTACTACAGGCCCTTATCGCCTCACACCTGGACCACTTCAATAGCCTGATGTTGGTTCCCCACCTTCTCTCCCCCAACTCAAATCCACCCTTCATTCAACTGTCACATTGATTTTTCTAAAGCACAGGTTTGACCATGTCATACTGTCCCCTCACTGCCAAATCCAATGGCTCCCTATTACCCTCAGTGCAAAAATAAAATCCTCTGTTTGAGTTTTAAAGCCCTTCATGGCCTACTCCCTCCCTCCCTTTCCAGTCTTCTTACACTTTCCTCCCCTCTATGTAGTCCATGATCCAGGAACACTGGTGTCCCTGCTGTCTTCAACATGTGTTGACTCTATTTCTTTTGATAGATGGCTATTCTCAATGTCTAGAATGCCTCCCTCCTCACTTCCACCTCCTGACTTGCTAAGTGTCTTCAAATCTCAGCTCAAATCCTACCTTCTGCAAGAGGCCTGAACACCCTCCCTCTCCCCTTCCTCAGTGCCCTCCTTCTGAGATCCCCTTCCATTTACACTCTATAGGTCCTCTGTCCATAGTTATTTTCATCTTATCTTCCTTATTAGAATGGGAGTTTCTTAAGGATGGTATATAAGACTGTAAAACATGGAACACAATGGAAGGCAGTATATAGCACAGTGGAAAAATCTGAGGTAGAGGACCCTGTTTCCTCTCCCTGTGTTGCTTAACCTCTCTAGGCCTCAGTTGTTTTTTTTTTTTTTGGCCTTTTGGAGGGCAGTTGGGGTTAAGTAACTTGCCCAAGGTTACACGGCTAGTTTTTTTGTGTGGGTGTTAAGTGTCTGAGGCAGGAACCGAACTCCAGTCCTCCTGACTCCAGGCCGGGGCTTTACTCACTGCGCCACCTAGCCGCCCCCTGGCCTCAGTTTTTTCATCTGTAAACTTGAAGGGGTTGGGCTAGGTGGCCTCTACTGTCCCTTCCAGCTTTCAATCTTTGATCCTGATGACATGAACTCTGAAACATCACACCCTTGCATGATCCAAAGGGCAATGGAGTAGAATATGTTGGGCACACAAGGGATCCATCACATTACCAACTATGGCTTGGGCATGAGAAGTAGAAGCAAATATGGCGTCCAGGAAATGGAGGATGAGATAAGGGAGAAGGTTGACTGTAGGGTAAGAGCCAAGGATGCTAGCTGGATAGCTGGGGAGGGAGCATTCCTACCACCAAGATCAAGCTCTTCAATTGAAGAATTACAGAAAAAAAGAATTATGTACCCACTAGACTTTAAATGCCAGGAAGAAAGAGATTCCATATTCCTTATTTCTGTATCAGTCAGTGTGTTGGGTTCTGTCAGAGATGCAAAATATCTGTTCCTTTTGAGAAACAGAAGGAGCAATGGTTGAAAGAAAAGAAAAAGAAATGAAGGAAAGGAGGAAGGAAACTCTGGAGAGGATACATACCCAAAGGAATGAATCTCTAATGGTAGAATTTCAGGCACTATAGCACTTGAATGGGAGAAGAGTTGAGAGGGGGATCTTCAGTGTCTTCTTGAATGACACCATACTTCAATATTTCAGAAATCTGTATTTTCAGTGGTGTGGGAAATGCCACTCTCTAGGGAAAAATCCATCTCTGAGGAGCCTCTCTGAACTTGGGTCCAGTTCACAGGCATCTAGTTCATCCTTGACCTCGTACTGAAGGCTGTTCTAGCTTGGTGGGACCTGTCCATTGCTTACTCTTGCTGACATCCTTCAGGAACCCAGGTCACAATGAAGTATTGACAGACAGCTAGTGAAGGACACAAAATAGGTTATTATGTCTTGTGCTTTAACATAAGCCAAATCTAAGAGGCAGAAAAAGAAAAAGACAGAATATGAAAAGGCAGATGGATCCAAGGGGTTAAAAACATAGGAGTCCAATTATGTTCTGAGACAGTCTGGTGACTTAGTATATTTTCACCTTTACAGGTTTCTGGATTTAAGAGGAAATTTCTTTCAGCTGCCAGATAGTGCTACTACCCTTTGATTATCATGCCCTCTTTCTCAAGTCCATTTCTATTACTACAATTGAAATAGTTATAGACATGACTTTTGTTCAGGGCCTTGACTCCTTAGAAGAATGAAGAAGCCCCGTTGGCACAAGGTGAGCTTACTGTATGAATGAATGGCCCTTATTTGTTTTTGTTTTGTGTTTTTTAATTGTTCATTGTGGGAACAATGGGAACATTGTTTATTGTATCCACCATTGAGGGGTACAACTTGACCTGGAGTAGGTTCCATTGTCTCTGGTAAATGACAAAGGAAAAGGCTGTTATGCCCAATTATTTCCTGATAGAGGAAGTCCCACTCTCTGAGTAACATGAAACAGTGAGGCCAAGAACTCTTTGGTTCTGGGTAGCTTATATTTTAGAAAGAACACTAAAATTTTGTAACACTCCTGAGAAAGATGATCAGGATATGTGTCATGAAAACCATGCCATAGGAAGATCTAGGGAAGGACCTGGAGATGTTTAACCTGGAAAAGAGGAACTTCAGGGGAGTCATTGTATCAGTATTTGCTTATTTGAAGAGCTGTCATATAGAGGAGGGATTCCACTTTTTCAATTTGGCTCAGAGTCATTCAGTCAGTCAACTAGAATTAATGGGCCCCAGAACACAGAATAGAAGCTTCCTAACTATTTGGGTTAACTGGTCTACCCCAGGAGGTGGTGAGCTGCTACCTACTGAAGCCCTTCAAGCAGAGGTCAAATGCCCGATGTTGTGGGAGAGATACCTGTTCAGATATAGGTTAAATTAAAGGGCTTCTAAGGTAGGCCACGTTTCAGATCCTAGGACCTCAAAATCTCAGGCAAAGTCACAGCTCAGTGCCTCAAAATGGAGGCCTTATTAGTTTTGATCCTGTTGTCCAAAGGGAGCTGCCATGGTGGGCTAGCAGAGTGGACTAGTTTTTATACATTAACCAGCAGCAGCAAAAGTCGCAATCCTGAATCCATCAGTCCCATTACAATCCTATTTTTACACAGAGAATTTCAATAAAGCATTTCCATAAAGGGACAAGGGCTATAAAATTTTCTGATGACTTCTTGCTGCATGACTCTAGTGCTTTGGCAGTCATATTATTACATAAATCAGTCAGGGCATAAAAGCCCATGCCTGGCAAGGTAGATGTCACATCAAGTACCATCTGCCTTGGGTCTTGTCTAGCACTATTTGAAGCAGATCCTCATGAACTATGCGTATATACTATTTATGCCCTGTACTTTTTTTGTATTTTGAAGGTGGCAGAGAAAGGGATGGACAGTAGAGAGATGAGTGGCCTCAGAGAATTAGTGTATATTGAGTGTGTAAGCTTGTTCTGTGAGGCTGATAACTGAAAAGAGAGTCTCTGTGCTTTCCTGGAATGCTGTGAGAGATGCAAGGAGTTATGAGCTTGAAGGGATGGTCACTCTTTCAGGTTGGTTAAGAAATGCCTACTCATTGAGTATGGTGGCAAAACCAGAATATACCTAAAGACACAGAAGAATATGAATGAGAAACCCCTGAGAAAACTGTGGGAGGAGATGCTAAGATGCCTCCTGACTGGAGATCCCTCCTGTGACCATCCTATAAAGTGACCACAGGTATCATTCACTCAGCATCATTTATCCAGTCGAGCTATGTCTACCTGCTAGTGAGAATACAGAAGAACTCGAAAATGTAGCAAGCAGCAGTGGCCATAGGTCTAACCAGGAATTGGGAGATGAAAGCAGAGGGCTGAGGACAAAGGCTCCCCCACTGCCCTTTACCTTTTTGATTAAAATGTTTGAGGGGTGATACTACTCCTTTATGGCTTGTCTCTATGCCTGTGGAAAATCAGGCACAGAAGAATGGGTGAAGGCATTCAGATTTCAAAGCTCATTATAAATGCAGGTTGCCTTTCACTGGGGGTTTATAAAGAAGTCATTCTTAGTTTCATCTTCAATGTTGCAAAGACTTCATTTAGCCTGTATTGAATGAATAATCCTCTGAGTGGCTCCAAGTTGGGAAAGAGACTCGAGCCTCAGTGGGATGGGGGCTGAGCTATGAGAAATTTCTGAGTTGTTAGTACAGTTGATATGCACATGCAGAAAGTCAAACTGAGGTGCTAAAAAAAAAAAGCTTGGAACCATGGAACCCATGTAAGTCCGTCCCATCCATGTACTGCAAGAGAACTTGGGACTTTGAGTGATTATGTCTCGCTCACACTTGCACAATGACTTGAACTGGTAGCTCAGGGCTTGTGGCACCATCTGGTGGATTATTCAGATACAATGCCCAGAATAGTTATTCTAGTCTAGAAGATCTCTTAGAGCAGTGTGGATCCCTTTGGCAATCTGGTAAAGACTATGGACCCTCTTCTCAGAATAATTGTTTTAAACGCACAAAATAATATACATAGGATTTCAAAGAAAAATAATACTATTGAAATAAAGATGTATTTTGCCTTATTCAAGTTCATAGAACCTCTGAAACCTATTCACAGACTACAGATCTCCAGCTCACATGTTGTCACTAGGGTAAAACAAATGTTCCTTTAAGTAGGTACTTTCCTTTACACCTGGGTGAGAAGAAAAAGAACAATGATAAGAAATGGCAAGGTAACCAGGATGGGAGAGGGCCTATGCTGAGTCATGAAACCAAGTCAGTCTGTCCAGCATATGTTACAAAGGCTTCCAATGGCCAGCCCCACCCTGGACAGCTACAATGGGAGTGCCCACTGATGGGTGACATTTATAGGTCAGGCTAAATCTTGGCAGGATTCTATGAGTCATCAATCTTTTATTTTTTCCTGATCATGCCTAATATTTAGTGACAATCCATTGAAAGAGAAAGGGGACCTGAACTGGAGAATCTCAGAGTTGGACAGGAATCCAGAGATGATCTAGTCCAATTCCTAGTCGAATCATTACTCTCCCTCCAATATCCCTGACAAAGGGTAATTGAGACTCTGTGTCAAGACTCCATTAACTAGGAACTCACTGCCTGCTGAGGCAGTCTATTCTACCTGTGGAAAACTCTAACCATTTGAAAGTTTTTCTTATATAAAGCTAAAATCTATCTCTCTGCAACTTTCCACTGTTGGTTTCTAGTTTAGTTCCCTGGGACCAACAGAGCAATTCTATTCCCATCTCTCCATAATGACCATAATGGCTCCTTGCCATTTACCTTGTTGCCACTGGCTCCATTTGAACCATAAAATTTTCTGAGACCATGATCTAGGTGACTTAATCTACTCAACTTTGAAAATGCTCCCCTAGAGCCAACCTCAGGAAGGAAACATTTATGAAGGACATACTATGTGCTAGGCACGGTGCTAAGCACTTTGGAATTATTATTGTCTTTGATTCTCACAACAGCCTGGGGAGGTAGTTGCTATTATTATCCCCACTTTACAGATAAAGAAACTGATGCAAACCATGGTTAAGTGACTTGCTCAGGTTACACAGTAAGTCTCTGAGGCTGGATTTGAACTCAGGTCTTCCTGATTCCAGGTCCTGTGCACTATTCACAATGCTACCTAGTTCCTTCTGGTCAGTCAGTCAGCACAAATGTATGTGTTTCAACATCTAGCCATGCCTCATATCTCGTCTCATTGTCTATACTTCTGGACATTCATCGTGCTGCCCCTTGTATGGTCCCCTGCCCCTTTCCATTCTCTTGCTCTGGGAGTTGTACTCAATACTTTCCTCACTTTTTGGAAGCATGTGGTGATTGGCCCTCCTGGCTCCACTCTCAATCCCTGTGACATCCCCTCCCTTCCCTGGCAACCACTGCCTTCTAATTGTTGTTTCCCCATCAAGCATTAGAATGTAAACTCCTTGAAATCAGGGACTGACTTGCTTTTGTATTTTCAAGCTATTGCTTAATACAGGGCTTGTGACATAGTATTCCCTTCCTCTTCCATCTTCCTTTCCTCCTTTTCCCTCCACTTTTCCCCTCCTCCCTCCTTCCCTCTCCCTCCCTTATTTCCTTCCTTCCTTCCTTCCTGTTGCAGCAAGCACCCCAGTGTCCCCAGGGTGCCTGCTCACACAGGTTCTTGGATCTGCTTTGTTAAAGGAAAGCAACTCAAAATGGGTTAACAAGCTTACTTTAATCAGTCAGACATATATCCTTTACCTTGTTCAGGAGAAAAGGTCAGCACCCTGAACCTCAAAGTATACAGGCATAATTATCAAGACAGAAATATCAAGTAGACAGATTTCCAAACTGTCCAACCATTACATCCATACCCAGTCAACATCTGGGTTTCCACATTCTGGGTTTTTTAAAGCCGGGGGACTCTCGACAACGGCTTCCCAGAATTCAGATCAAATCACAGAATACTTCTCAAAGTGAGTCCCAAAAACAAAGCTACACATCAGGGCTTATGTAGCCTTCTCCTGGCTCAGAGAATGTAACAACCTTATTGACTCACTGGCCAATCAAGAAGTATCTACTGAAAAATAAGCCTCCCACCCCAGGCTTCAGGTGCACATTAGCCTAGGGGCAGGGAAGATCTTCAAAATTTACATTCTTATTACATTCGGCCCCAAGATCTTTCATGCCCATAGCATAGACAATTTACTTTTGAATCAGCACCAAACATTTCCCAGGTCACATTTTCAAAGTACAGAACCAAAGTTACCAAAGTGGCTACTGGCCCTTAAACAAACACAAAGTACATAGCATTATCATCTCAATTCAAAACAAGAGTTCAAATACAGTTCTCTGGGGGAGGGGGGAGGGGTATCCTTACCCTCACACAGCTCCAGCCCCTGCCTCCAAGCACAGAGAGGGGGCTGGGCAACAAAACCAACAAGGTGGGGTCCCTGGGGATCCAAGGCACTTCATCCCACCCACCATAGTCACAAGTCCATCCTCCCCCTGGGTCCCAAACTGTGGGATGCAGCCAGGAAACACACTCAGTGCCCCTGCTTTGCTGCTCAGTTCTTATCTTTTCCTGTGGCTGAATTCCGAACTCCTGGGCTCCTTCTCCTCCCGCAGGCTGCAGCCGCTCCTGGCTTCTGCCCAGGTCCCGATGCAGGCAGCTCACCATTCCTGCTCTCAGCTCAGCGAAGTCCGCATGCAGGCCATTCTTCTCTCCTGCTCCACAGCTCCACAGAATCACAGCTACCACAACTGGGAAACAAACGATTATCCCAGCCCCCATACTTTCCTTTTACTCTGCAGATCCTGTTCGTGAGGCCATTATGTAGCAGCAAGAACGCCAAGCGTCCTCAGGGTTTGCCGCCCATACAGGTTCTTGGATCTGTTTTGTTAAAGGAAAGCAACTCAAAATGGGTTAACAAGCTTACTTTTATCAGTCAGACATATATCGTTTACCTTGTTCCGGGGGAAAAGGTCAGCACCCCAAACTTCAAAATATACAGACAGAATTATCAAGACATTAACAGATCAAGTAGACAGCTTTCCAAACTGTCCAACCATTACATCCATACCCAGTCAACATCTGGGTTTCCACATCTGGGTTTTTCAAAGCCGGGGGACTCTCAACAACGGCTTCCCAGAATTCAGATCAAATCACAGAACACTTCTCAAAGTGAGTCCCAAAACAAAGCTACACATCAGGGCTTATATAGCCTTCTCCTGGCTCAGAGAATGTAACAACCTTTTGGACCCACTGGCCAATCAAAAAGTATCTACTGAAAAACAAGCCTCCCACCCCAGGCTCCAGGTGCACTTTAGCCTAGGGGCAGGGAAGATCTTTAAAATTTACATTCTCATTACCCTTCCTTCCTTCCTTCCTTCCTTCCTTCCTTCCTTCCTTCCTTCCTTCCTTCCTTCCTTCCTTCCTCCCTCCCTCCCTCCCTCCCTCCCTCCCTTCCTCCCTCCCTTCCTTCCTCCCCTCCACCCTCTCTTCCTTTGTTTTTTCCTTCCTTTTTTCTTCCTTCCTCTCTCTCTCCCTTCTTTCATTCTTTCCTCCCTTCCTTACTTCTTCCATTTCTTCCAAAAAGGAAATGTGCTGAGTCAGGAGGGACTGGGGTCCTGTTAGAGACAAGGGTCAAGGAAATTTTGAAAGACAATTGGGCAGGGTTTTTGTGAAGGGAATCCAAGCATAGGTTGAAGATCCAGGCACTAAGGTTCCTTCCAGTTCTAATATTCCGTGATTCAATAGAGCACAAACTCCTGGGGGACAGGGACTGTTTTTGCCTTTGTGTACTCAGTGCCTTACGCAGTGTTGGTACATAATGGGTGCCCAATAGCTGCTGAATGTTGAATTATGTAATCCTTGGAGTAGAATTTTAGGTGCTCATTAAAGAACTGAACATACCTCTCGCACCACTCAGTGTCCTTGGGTCATGCCCTGTGGTCTTAAATCCACTCATATTTGGAATCACTGCCCTGGTGCCATGCTATCTTATCGATAAGTCAACTGGCACTGCAACTTAGTCCATTAGGTATGGCTAACCCCAGGCCCCAGACCAGAGGTCCAGTACTTCCTATGACACTATCCACTCTGGGCCCATTTCCTTGCCACTTATCAAGAATTAAATAGCAAGTAATTTACCAGCTCAATATTTTCCTGCAGTCAGACATTTAAGTGGGAATTTCATTATTAAGCAGAAGGATTGCTTTATAGTAATTGAATATTAAACAAAGACCCGGAGACTATTTTAGGCAGCAGGAAGTCATTGATTCATATTTCTCAAAGTATTTTACATATTTGAATGTTAGGAATTGTTACTGCTGTTTATTACATTAAAATAGCACGAGGAACTCTATTTTTGCCTTTATTTGCCATTATTTGAAGTTATGTTTCAACTTTTTCTAAGTCACCTGATCACAGGAAAGTCACATGACTACCCACACCCCTTCCCCCCCACCTCAGTGTCTCCTGATCCCCTCCACTAATAAGAAACTGGGTGTCTCAATCCCTACCATCCTGTTTTTCCATCCTCTCAATTATATAATATATATAGAAAGCAATGATCGGGGTCCTTGTGCAGACCTAGAGCCTTGGACCTGATTTGTCTCCAACTGCATGCATTGCTAAATAAATTATTCATCTGGGTGACACTACTCAGTGTCTCTGTTCCACTGTAACATGTCATGATATGAGACAGCCAGGTGCCACAAGTGGGTAGAGTCCTGGGCCTGGAGTCACGAAGACCTGAGTCCAAATTAGCTTCAGACACTATCTGTGCAACCCTGGGCAAATCACTTAATCTCTATATATGTCAGTTTGCTCAACTGTAAAATGGAGATAATAGTACCTATCAGGGTTATTGTGAGGTCAAATGAAATAATATTTTTAAAGTACCCAGGGCCTGGCACATAGTAGATATTTAATAAATGTTTGTTCCGTTGGCCATTCTGATGTTAGAAGATGGGTCAGATTTTGTTCTTGGGGGGCTCAGTAGGAGGAAGCCTGCACTACTGAGAGTAGAGGTGTGAGCATACCCCTGGTTCCTCTCTCCACCTCATCAGGTGACTGAGGAACCTGAAGATGCCTCCAGGGGGTAGCTGAGATCAGCTCAGCAGTAGCACATTTTTTGTCTAAATCAGGAGCTGCCAAAAGAAATCAGTTGTTTGTCTTTTAGGGTAATAAGTGAATTTCTTTTAAGGTAACAAATGGCAGAGTCTGCTAATTGGCAAGAATTAAATAGAAGGTGATTTATTTGCTTAATATTTTCCTACAGACAGATGTTTAAACTGAGATTTCATGACTAAGTAGTGGGGTTGCAGTGTAAGAAGTGAATGTTAAATTACAGGTGACGAGGTTTTGTGTAATACTGTGGGTTGTCATCGATCAACCTTACAATTTTCTAAGCTCCCTGTTCTTCAGGACTCTATTAAAGCCATTCAAAGGAACAAGGGGAGTCATTGTAAGGGTTGCATCTTTCAATGTCTAAAATTCAATTCAATGAGCATTTATTAAGCAACTGCCATATGCAAACTGGAGACAACATGTCTTAGCAGACCAAGAGCTGTTCTTAGTGTGAGCAAGAGCTGTGTTCAAGTCTTATTTCTGACAGTATACTGGTGGGGTGACCATAGGCTGATCATTTAATCTTTTGATGCCCCAGGGCATCTAAGAGTATACATTGCAAAGTAAGGGTTAATCGGAATTGGGAAAATAAATTTTCTAACCAGGAATTCTGTACACTAATGAAATCATAAGTCCCTTCCTGCCACCCTCCATTCCACCCTCACCCCCATTCACCCAAAAGAGAAAAGATTTGTAGGACATTGTATTAGGTGCTAGGCTTTCCAATCCTTTCCCTCAAAAAGATTGCGTTCTACCAGAATAAATAAACTTTTTTCTGACCTCATCATTCCACTGTTTTATCCAAAGTGAGTACTGATCCCTTAGTTGATAAATGCAATGTTCTTTCTCTATCCTCATTCTCTTTGACCTCTCTGCAATCTTTGATGCTGCTGATCACTTTCTCCTCCTTGATAGGCCCTTCTCTCTAGGTTTTCCAAACACCACTCTCTCCTGGTTTTCCTCCTACCTATTTTACTGCTCCTTCTTGGTCTCCCTTGCTGAATCCTCCTCCAGATCATACCTTATAACCATAAGTATCCCCCAGAGACCTAGGCCCTCTTCTCTTCTCCCTCTCTATTACTTAATTTAGTGATCTCATCAGCTCTCATGGATTTAATGACCATTTTTATGCTAATGATTCTCAAATGAACTTTTCCTATCCTGGTCTCTCTTTGGACGTCCAATCTCATATCTCCAACTACCTTTCAGACAACTTGAATTGGACATCCAGTAGACATCTTAAACTCAATATATATAAATCAGAACTCATTGTCTTTCTACTTAAACCTTCTTCCCCTACCCCCATACCTTCCCTATTCCTGTTGAGGGCAACACCCCACTTCTAGTTCTTCAGGCTTGCAACCTAGGAATCATCCTGGATTCCTCACTAACCCTCCTCCCTCGTATCCAAACTGTTACCAAGGTCTGTTAATAATGCCTTTTCAATATCTTTTAGATCTTACCCCTACCCTGATGCTGCCACCCCCCTGGAGCAGACCCTCATTACCTCACACTTGGACCATTTCAATAGTCCTAGTGGGTCAGTTTGCCTCAAGTGTCTCCCCATTCCAGTCCATTCTCCATTCAACCACTAAAATGATTTTCACAATTCATGGGCCCTATTGTCACTCTTCCCTCCCCTCTACCCTATAACCTTCGGTGGCTTCTTATTGCCTTCAGGAGCAGATACAAAACACTCTGGCCTCCAAAGCTCTTTATAACCTAGCCCCCCCCTACCTCTCCAGTCTTCTTACTCCTTGAATGCTCTTTCAGTTCCACTGATCTTCATGGCTTCCTTTAAGTCCCAACTAAAATCCCACCTTCTACAGAAAGCCTTCCCTAACCCATCTTAATTCCAGTGCCTTCATTCTATTAATTATTTTCATTTATCCTACACATGGTTTGCCTTGTATGTATTTGTTTGGATGTTGTCTCTTCCACTAGATTGTAAGCTCCTTGAGGGCAGTGTTTGTCTTTTGCCTCATTTGGTGTCCTCAACACTTAGCACAGTGCCTGTCACATAGTCAGCACTTTATAAAAGTTTGTTGAAGGAATGAATGTGGCAAAAGCAAGATGTAATGGAATTTCCAGCCTATCTACAAAGCAGAGAAAATGTCTTTGTCTTAAAAATAATCCTAGGACATTAAGGGATCAAAGGGCTTGGAATATGATATTCTAGAGGTCAAAGGAGCTAGGACTAAAACCAAGAATCACTTACCCAGCAAAACCGATTATAATGCTACAGGGGAAAATATTGTCATTCAATGAAATAGAGGACTTTCAAGCATTCTTGATGAAAAAACCAGAGGTGAACAGAAAATTTGACTTTCAAATACAAGAAGCAAGAGAAGCATGAGAAGGTAAACAGGGAAAAGAAATAAGGAACTTATCAAAGTGGAACTATTTACATTCCTAAATGGATAAATGAGGACTGTAACTCATAAGACTTTTCTCAGTATAAGGATAGCTGGAGGGAATATATATGTATAATAAGATGTATGTGTATATAAATATATATGTGAGTGTGGGCATTTATTTGTATGTTCATGTATACATAGACAGAGGGCACAGGATGAGTTGAATATGAAGGAATGATATCTAAAAAATAAAATTAAGAGGTGAGAGAGGAATTTATTGGGAGAAGAAGAAAGGGAGAGATAGATTAGGGTAAATTATCTCAAATAAAAGAGGCAAGAAAAAACTGTAACAATGGAGGGGATGAGCAGGAAGGTGAAAGGGAATGGGACAACCTGATTCTCATCAAATTTGGCCTAAGGAGGGAATAACATACACCCTCAATTGGGTTTCTTATCCCACAGGATAATGGGGTAGAGGATAAGAGGGGGGAGGATAGAAGGGAGGGCAGTTTCGGGGAGAAGGTAGTTAAAAGCAAACATTTTTGAAAATGGATAGGGTCAAAGGGGAAAATAGAATAAGTGGGGGATGGGATAGAAGGGAGGGAAACATAGTTAGTCTTTCACAATATAACTACTATGGAAATGATTTGGGTAACTAAAGATGTACAATCTATATTGAATTGCTTATCTTCCCAGTGGGGGTGAGTGAGGAGGGAAGAAGGGAAAAAAACCCCTGGAACTCAAAGTTTTAAAAACAAATGTTTAAAAATTGTTTTTTTACATGCAACTAGGAAATAAGATATACAGGTACTGGGGTATAGAAATGTGTCACCCTACTAGAAAGTTAGGGGGGCGAAGGGGGAGGATATAAGAGAGAACAGATGGGGGAAGGGGTGTTCAGTAGGCTTGCTATTTTGGGGTTGGGAGTAGGGGAAAGATGGGGAGAGAGAAAAAATTGTAACTCAATCTTGTGGAAATGAATGTTGAAAACTAAAAATAAATAAATTAAAAATGGAAAACAAACAAACAAACCTAGGAGCAGTTAGGTGGTGGAGTGAATAGGGCACTGGCCCTAGAGTCAGGAGGAGTTCAAGTCTGGCCTCAGACACTTAACACTTAGTAGCTGTGTGACCTTGGGCAAGTCACTTAACCCCAATTTCCCTGCCTTCCCCCTCCAAAAAGCAAAACATAAAAATAAGTCCTAGAAAAGAGGACATAGCATGGGCTGGTCAGCTCCTTGCCAATGACTCCACTCACTTTTCCTGGAACTTTTCAAACCAAGGTTTTTCTCCCTTGCTACCATTTCCCTATATGTCATTTCCCTCTACTAGAATAGAAACAGTTTGAGGGCAGGGACTGTTTTGTTTTGTTTGTATTTCTATTCTAAGCACTTGGTATTTTGTTGTTCATTCATTTCAGTCAAGGCTAACTCTTCATGACCCAATATGGGATTTCTTGGCAAAGATACTAGAGTGGTTTGCCATTTCCTTCTCCAGCTCATTTTACAGATGAAAAACTGAGGCAAACAGGGTCAAATAATTTGCCCACGGTCACAGAGCTAGGGAGTGTCAGAGGCCAGATATGAACTCAGGAAGATGAGTCTTCCTGACTCCAGGCCTGGTAGTCTATCCACTTCTAGTCCCTCAGGCTTACAACCATCTGTATGTTTAATGAATGCTTTTCCACACATTTATTCATGTCACAAACCCATTTACTTAAATATTTGTTCCATGAGATGAATTTAATCAAATCTCAAAACATGTATTAATTCCTTACTCTGTGTAAATGTACTATCTTGTCCCTATGGGTCAGCTTCTCAGGAGGTGGTCAAAGATGATGGGTCCAAAATCCAAGTGGTCTCTGTCCAACCTCATCAGAAGATCAGAGATTCAGCGGTGGAAGAGATCTCTTAGAGAGATTTGAATCTCTCAGATTCAATCCAGTCTGTACCCATTTCAGACCCAAGGCCCAAAGATGTTATGTGACTTGCTCAGGATCTGAGGCAGGATTTAAATCTGGATATTCCTGACTCTAAGGCTAGTACACTACCCACTATACCACATTTTCAGACATTATTAGAACACAATAGAACTTGACAGAGAGCCTTAGAAATTATCTCATAGAATACTGAATGTCAGAGCTGAAAGAGATCTTAGAAATCATTGAGTATACTCCCTCCTGTTACAGGTGAGGACAATGAGAGAACCTAGAGGAAAAAAAGTGGCTTGTCACTTCTGGAAAGCATCTGAGCTAGCAGGTGGCGGATCTGTGATTCAGTCCTGGGGCTGCTGACTTGCAATGGGTCTCTCCTTCTAGCACATTATGCTGCTTTTGAGACAACATTGCATTTTATTTCTTTCTGTCCTCCTCCCTCACCACCATCCATACAATAAAACATTTATAATCACCTGTTCCACATCACAACTTTCCCCATTGTGGTTTTGATATACTGTGGTTGGGCATAAGAAATTAAATGGGAATTTGGGGGGAGAGTTTTGCAGAAGACACAAATGATAGGTGGCAGATGACACAAAGCCTGTGACCAAATTCTTAACCCAAATTTTACAATAAGTTACTGTATACACCCCATAAAAGAAAAAGAAAAATTCAGACTTCTTCTCTGGTATGAAAGGAGGGCCAAAAAAATTCATGTGGATTTTCCTGATCATAGGGGCCCTGACCACCTGGATGTGGAAGGGTTAGCCGTAATTAATCTTTTTTAGGATAGTGACTGTTTCTCTAGATTGTTCTCCCCATCTACTCTGCCTCTGCTAGGTTAAGTGACCTTTCACATTTAAACTCTTCCCAGAGCCAACCCCCATACTTTGTACACATGCACTTGAGCACACACACACACACACACACACACACACACACACACTGCTTAAATAAAGTTTGCTGAATAAATGACATATTCTTACACCCTCTCTGACTGACCAGATGAGCCCCTGAGTCCTTTGTGATGACGCATAAATAGCAAAGTCACTTCCTCCTCCTCATTACTATTCCTTAGGCATACACTGTCAGGTGAAAGCATCTCAGACAATGACACAGAGAGATAGTGGCAAATGCCAGTGGTGTGTTTGGGTTAACAGCTACCAAATGCCTGTAGGGATATAGCAAATCCTAACTCTTGGTAGAAAACATTCTGAATTAATGAAAAGCCATTAGTTAATAAATTAGCATATAGCCTGAGTTTTAGATTGTACTAAGGACCTATTCTGCAGTCTCATTGGGACATGGAAGTACCCCTCAGATCTCACAGACAGAGAACAAGCTCTGACAAATCCTACTATCATTGCTACCATTACGTTGTTCTTAGAAAAGTTGTCTGATTTTTGTTATCTTTGAAAAATTATTCTAGTCAAATTGAAATACCAGACCAGAGGAAAAATTATGATTTCTTTGTAACTCTTGGTGGTAAATGGATAGAGGTTGATGATGGCAGAAATCCTGAGTGGCAGTCATTTAAGTTAGCATGGGCTTATAGAGTTAGCTTTTAGTTTTATTTACAATTATTCCCTGACCCCTAGATGAGTTAATTCCCTTTTCACTGATACTTGCTCTCATTACTGTCTAAGTTCCCTGGCATTGTCTTCCACTTGCAAAATTCAATATTATAAAAGTGGTTATTCTCAATTCTTTCTAAGTCCTTGACAATTTTTAGTCACCACTGGAAAACTTTTTCCTTCCCTCTTACAATTATTAAGAATGTCCTATCTATTAATTTAAGAGAAAGTGCTAGATTAGACTCCTGTGATCACCTTAGAACCTTAGTAGACAATTAATAAGGAATAGAGCCAGTAGCTGCTTGTGTGGGTCTCTAGTGTGATAGACAGCATGTCATACATTCCACCTAATCTACTTTTTGGAAGTAGTCTGATTTAAAGCCTGGTACATATGGAATCTTATTTCTAAAACTTGTTATGCATGAATAATAATATGTATAAAAAAGTGTCAACTAACCATGCAAGGACTTCCTGTTCTCTGAAAGAGCATTGTGGCTGAACTGACTTCTCTCTTTAAATTATAGTGAGATAACATGTAAGGCATTTTGCAAATATCAAAAGACAGCAAAAAGGATGAATATTGTTTTTAGGTAGACAATGCATAGGGGAAGAAGGGGGAGGGTCCAAAGGCCATCAGGACCCAGAGAATGTGGTTTGACTGGTTGAGGCACAAGAATACAGGTGTGAAGGCCTTGGTGTTTACAGGGCTGGGAGGTTGCTCATTGAGACAATGAACTCTGTTTGATGGGAGTATTCATGCACATAGTCTAATGCTTTTAATACCCTGACTTCACAGTTCCTCAATGGTCTCAACTGAGAATCACAGAATAATCTCAGTTAGAAGGTACTATCAAGAGGCCATCTAGTTCAATCAGTACCCAAGCAAGAATGTCATTTATATTATACCCAACAGCCATCCAGTCTTTACCTGGAGGCTTCAAATGAGGAGAAAAATACCACTTTCTAAGAAGGCCCAGTCTACTTTTGTATCACTCTAAATGTTGGGGAAGTTTCCCCTTATTACAAGCTAAAATCTGCCTTTCTGAAACTTATAGACGATCATAGATTTAGAGGTGGAAGGGACCTTAGAAGTCATCATGTCCAGCCTCCTTATTTTACAGATGAAACTGAGGCCCAAGACTCATTTAGGGTAACACAGCCAATGTGACCAGGTCTTCCTTACTCCAAGTCCAGCACTCTATCCAGTAGACCACACTGTCCAACTTCCACTTATCATTCCTAGTTCTACCCCTGGAAACAAGCAGAGCAGGTTTGATACCTCTCTCATTTGACAGCCCTTAAAATAGTTGAAGATGAGTATCTGAAATTTTCTCTTTCTTAGGCTAATCAGTCCCAGTTTCTTCAACTGATCACTATAGATATGAACTGAAGGACCATCAGTATCTACATGTCCCTCCTCTATATTTTTTTTCCAGTTTATCAATGTCTCTCTTAAACACAAGGTGATCAGAACTTACTATAGCATTCTAGATGTAATCAGATTAGACCAGAAACCAGCCTATCTCCTTCCTATCCCTGAACACTGAACCTTTCTTAGGGCAGCCTAAAATTACATTAATCTCTTTTGCTTCTCTATCATTTGTTTGCCTCATACTGACCTTGTAGTCCCCTGAATCCCTCAGATTATTTTCAAATGGACTGCTGTCAAGCCATAATGCCACCATTTTGTACTGGTGATGTTGCCTCCCTTTGAGCATAATACTTTATTTTTATCCTTATTCAATTTATTCTTATTTATCCTTATTCAATTATTTAGATTCAGCTCAACATTCTAGTCTGAGATCTTTTGTAACTGACTCTATCATCCAATGTATTGGTAATCTTTAGGAAGGTAGGTGGATAGAGTAGATAGAAGTGGATAGAGTACTGGCCCTGGAGTCAGTAGGATCTGAGTCCAAATCTGGTTTCAGATACTTACTGATTGAGTTACTCTGGGCAAGTAGCTTAACCCTCTTTGCCTCAGTTTCCTTATCTGTAAAATGAGCTGGAGAAGGAAATGACAAACCAATATAGTATCTTTGCCAAGAAAACATCCAATGTGGTCATGAAGAGTCAGATATGATTGAAATGATTAAACAACAACAACAAATTAGTCATCATTGTAAGCTTTGTTATCTGCAAAGTGAAGAAGCATTCCATCTACACTTGTATCCAAGTCATCACAAAAATGGTGAACAGCAATGGGCTGAGGACAGATTCTTTGGGCACTCCATCAGAGACCTCCCTCATAGTTGATGTCAAATCATTAGTGATCTTTTCATTCAGCTCTACTGAATCATACAACTGTCTAACTCCTATCTCTCCAACTTGTACATAAAGATAGCATGAGGGATTTTTTTTCTTCTTTACATCAGTGACTTCTATCTCCAACCCACTTTATCTACATGGCAGCATGACTATACTTTAAGAACGAACACGTTTTGTGGGCAGGGATGAATTTCTTGCCTTTTTTCATATCTCCAGTGTTTAGTACACTACCTGGTGTATAGTGTTTAATAAATATTCATTGATTTATGAGCTGACGTTAGAGAATGAATTTGTAGAAGTTCAGGATCTTGAATAAGAATGTAATTCCAGGTCCTATCCTTTCACCTTTCTTTCTCCTTTATTCACCTTAAGCTGACTCTTATTCATCACTCCCAGTATAATCTTTGGTCCCTGATCCTCCTTTGCCCTCCCAGTATATCACCCCCAGTTTGATTTCTCTTACCTCCATCCATTCTTCCTATATTGAAACTCTTCCTTCCAAGGACATCAATAACCTACTTATTGCCAAAGCCAAAAGCCCTTTCTGGATACTTACCCTCCTTGGCCTAATGGTTAAATATTTCAATGACTTGGTAACCATCTCCATGGAATCCCATGTCCTCTTGCCCCTCTATAATTGCTGACCTAATCCTTTGCCCTGGGTATATTCTGACAATCAATTCTTCCATTCCTTCTCTTGAGATTCCAAGCACTGTTTGAGAAAGTAACCAAATCAGTCTGATTAAACCCACTAAAAAATGTAAGGTCTATACCATTAGCTAGGCTTTCACTGCTTCTTGGCAACCCTTTTATTTAGGTCTCACTTGTTACCTGAGAGGCAACTTGTCATATTGATTGGAGAGTTAGCCTTGTAGCTAGGAAGATCTGGGTTCAAGCTCCACTTCATAGACACACTGGTGGTGTGTCCTTGGGCATGTCACCCAAATTCTCAGTTCCATAGACAATTCTCTAAGACTGTAAGTTGCAGGAAAGATGACAATATATAAGAATAGGGGGAGCTGGATCCATTAACCAGAAAGTTCTTTATGCCAATGAAGCCACAATCTCAGGCCTCATCCATTATTTTATGGTCCACTATGACTCTTTCAATCATGGGCCTTATTTCTGCTGTCTGAGGATCAGTCTAGCTGAGATGGGTGAGGTCTATCCCCAAAGTGATTACAGAGTGTTGGATTTTTTAGCCAGAACAATTCTCAAAGATTTTTTTCCTAAGTAATAGAAAGTTACTATTTGTGTTGATGAATGGAGAATACACACTGATGAAGTTGCTGATCCTGGAAATATTGAAATATATTTTAAAAATATATCTAAAGTGTATGGGCCCCACCTACAGGACCATTTCCTTTACATTAAGACAGAGGTTGGCTAGACTAGCTCCTTGAAGTGCTATAATAAATTAGGACACCAGATGGCACTCCAAACTTTGAGCTACCACGACAGGAAACTATGCAAGCACAAACAAGATGTGGAGACTAAATCCAAAATTCTGTTTCATAGGACCGTAAGATCATAAATTTAGAGCTGGAAGGGACCTAAGAGGCATAAAGTCCAACCTTCTTATTTTTCAGATAAGGCACTAACAAAGGTTAATTGACTTTCAGTGGATGGAATTTGCCTGGTTCCCATGTCTTCCAAACATTCCTTTTAATTTATCCCATAATCTGATAATCAAGGAGGATAATTTAATCCCATCAAAATTCATAATTTGCTTGTTACCACAGGATATGATTCTCTTTCTTAACTTTTTGAAACCTAAAAGAATGACTCATATATAGATTAATGTACATTTATTAGGTGAAATAAAAATGTGAGAGGTTCAGAGTTAGAATGTCACAGCTTGAGAAAGTCACAACTACTGAAATTAGAGTGTGAACTTTCCAATTTCTATATGTGATGAATGAGGAAAACATCATCCCTCCAAGTCTTTATATGAGTATATTTTATCTCAGATAGTATGTGAGGAAGGGGTAATTTTCTCTTTTCATCTTAAGTCTTAAGACAGTCATTCACTCCAACTCCATTCTTACTGAACAATATGTGCTACCTGACTGCTCACTAGGCAAAACTATCTCGTGACTAAGTAGGCTGGTCCCTGGAAGCTCCAGGATTTGTTGCCATCTTACCATCTTCTTTGAAGGACTTTTACTGCACATTCCCTACCCCTGACCTTGTTTCAGTCATCAACACCATAGCTCCATGCCTTGTCTTCCCCATTATCTCTAGTTTCTTTGCCATAAAGTATCGTGACACATTTTTCAAATATTTTCATTATAGTGTGACATTAGAATGACATTAGATACTCCATTTTTTGGGATAATCTTCTGAAGCTACTCAGCCCCACGATGTCCATATGTTTGCTGCCTTGAAGATACAGACAATATAAGAGGATTATGTTTCATCTGCACAGCAAGAGGTTGTCACAAGAAGCATTAATTATTTTGTGGTCTTCAGTCACACATAGTCACGCCAACTAACTTGTTTTCTCTCTCTTTAAATTCTTCCCACTCCCTACCTCCAATATCTATACTCACAGGAGGTGACCTAGCTTCTTATTTACCTAGAAAATGCAGGACACGCTATGTGAGTTTCTAAATCCCAATTCTCTATTCATCAAAACTCTATATCTTCATCCATTTGTTCCTCTCTCCATTATACCTCAGAGGGAGGTGTTCTTCCTTCTTACCAGGCTAACTCCTTTACCTTTGCTCTTGATCCTATTCTCTCCTCCTTACCATCCCTAGGCCCTAGGTCCATCAATTAATAGTCTCCTTTTCATTTTCCATCTCTCTCCTAGCTCATTCTGAACAAATATGTACAATACAGTCCTAAAAAGAAACATGAAGAAGTGATCTTTTACTTCATCAGGATACTGCTATGGTTCTGCTTTAACCTCTCCAACCAGCCTTTTCTTAGGGCTTTTATTGGTTCTTCTTCCTCCTGCTGAGTCCTTAATGTAGGTGTTCTCCAAAATTTTATCTTCATCCCTTATCTATTCTATTTCTCTGTTGGTGATCTCAATTCTTTTTATAGTTTCAACTATCATCTCTAAGCAGATGATTCTCAAATTGATCTCTCCAGCCTTGGTCTTTCTCTTGAGTTGCAGACCTACATCTCAAACTACATGATACTTATTATGCACACACATATGGAAACATATATATATACATATAAATATACATGTGTGTATGTATGTGGACTTTATTCAAGAGTAATACTTTATGTTCATCCTTATTCAATTTCTTCTCATAGGATTCAGTCCAACATTCTAGCATAAGATCTTTTGGGACACTGACTCTATGATCCAATGTGATAGTAATGTTTGGGAAGCTAGGTGGATAGAGTGGATAGTAGTAGAGTACTGGCCCTGGAGTCAGTAGGACCTGAGTTCGAATGTGACCTCAAAAACTTACTAGCTGCATGATCCTGGACAAGTCACTTAACCTTTGTTTGCCTGAGTAATCTCATCTGTAAAATGGGGATAATAATAGCACCTACTTTCTAGGATTGTTGTGATAATAAAAATGAGAAAATATTTTAAAGTGCTTTGCAAACCCTAAAACCTTATATAAATCCAGTTCCTCTTCTTCCTCCTCCTCTTCATCCTCTTCTCCTCTTCCTTCTTTTTCTCTTTTTTTCTCCTGTTCCTGTTCTTCCTCTCCTCCACAAAACCTTCCCTGATGCCACCAAGTCAGTAATGACCTTTCTTCAAAACTCATGGAGCATTTTCTTTAGACTTTCCTTAATCACATATTCTAAAGACTGTAGGGAGACTCTGAAGGCTTTTGGCAACATAATCAGACCTGTGCCTGAAGAAGGTTATTTCTATACCTATGAGATGGTGGACTGGAAAGGAGACAAACTGGAGACTGGGAGACTGTTACCTTTGTTGAAGTAAGAGGTAATGAGAAACTGAACTAGGGTTGCCACAGAAGAGTATTTTTTCTTTTTTTCCCTCTGTTCCATGTGACCTCTTTATATTTGCCCCTCCCCAAAATATAGAAGAGACTAAAATAGCCCCAGAACATCCTGAGACATATTTGAACAAATGTTGTCAAGTAGCACTTTTATCTCTTTCCAACACAAAATGTACTTATTCATTCAAAAGGAAGAGATTGAGAATCATTCTACCAAGTGTCTTGGTTTTCAATTGAATAGATGTTTCCTGCATAGGCATTGATATCCCATCTGCTCTATAGAAAGACAGATCATTGACTCTCACAACAGCTGTCAAGATTAGCAAGTTTATAGTGTTCCCACCAACCAATCAACCAACAAATATGTCCTTCCAATAGGTGGGGGAGGAGGGAAGAATGATATTTAACAAACTGGCTTCTGAAGGTTCCTTGGATGGCCAACAGTGCCAAGGAGGAAATTGCTTCTTGGTTCTGCTAAGAAGGAAGAATGCTTATGGGACAAAATAATACAATGGAATGAACATCAGTTTTAGAGTCAGAGGACCTGAATTCAAATTCTGGTTTAGTCACTTACTATATGCATGACCTTGAGAAAGATGCTGAATTTCTTTGAACCTTGCTTTTCTCATGTGTAAGATGATGGAGTGGAATTAGATGACCTCTAAAGTTTCTCTTCCAGTTCTAATTCTAGGAGCCTTTTGTAAACTGGTATTGGGTGACAGGAGTGATCCTGACCTATAAGCCTGTGTTGTATCAGTTATTTATTGTTTAGATGGATATAGGACATTGATTTGGACAGGCAAGGAGCATTAGAGATCAGCTTGTGCAGAGGTGCTAAACTCAAATCCCATAGACCCCAATCCCCCCAGTGTAGCCTGAATCAGATTAGAATGTGATTGAAAAATATTTAACAAAATAAATGAACATACAATACAACATAGATAATGTTGATTTGTGGTTTTCTCAATCAATATGCATCCTGCAAGGATCCATCTTTATTTAAGTTTGATACCACTTACCTAGCCTATTTCCTTTCTTTTACAGATAAGGAAAATGAGGGCTAAAAGGATTATATAAATCTTCTAGGAGGCCAGTCAGTCTAGTGCTCCAGGAACTATCTCAAAGGTCAACTCTTGTTCATTAATCCAATGGATGGACCCAAAGGAGAATTAGACTAAATGTCAGAACCCTAAACTAGCTTTTTAAAATGCAGTCCTAGCCTATGCCCAGGCTAAAACAAAAAGAGGAAACAACTGAAGGAGAGGACAGCTTGATGTTACACCAAAGAAAAGATTCAGTCTTTCCAGGAATGTGGCATTATGGAGTAATAAAAGGACATTCTGACCTCCTCAGTACCCCCATTAGGCACCTCTTTTTGGGGAATCATTGGAAACAGATTAATTTTAATTAAAATAATGTCCATCAAGCACTTGATAATTATAGGCATTGTTTTGCCTAATGGATCCATGGTGCTTGGCAATGGGAGTAGCACCCCAGGACACAACTCCATTGTTGTTGTTTTATTTTCACATGAAACACTTAAAAACTGCCAGTTTATGACTCCACTGAGAAGCTCACTGCCAATAGGTTTTGCCTGGATAAGGTCTGGGAGGAATCCCACAATTGGCAAGTCATTGTGCTTAAAGTTGCCAGAGATTACCCCTAGCCCGTAGTTAAGATCTAACTTTGTTTCAAAGTCATTTTACTAGAATTCATTGACCTTTTGTGGTATTCCTTTTACTGTCCCCACCGCTTACCTCCTAGTCAATAATCAATCAATAAGCACCCAATATGTGCCAATGACAGATGCACAGCCTGATGTAGTGGAAATCAACCAAGCAACAAACATTCGTTATGCACCTATCATGGGTCAGGCAGCATTTTAGGTACTGGGGATATTAAGACAAAATTGAAATGATAGTTGCCTTCAAGGAATTTATGTTCTATAGGGAGAGGCAACATCTACAACATATAACACACACATATCTATCTATATCTATGTTTGTACATACATATGGACATGATGTCGCTCCCTCTGTGGTTCCTCTGATCACCCATGTTATGTAGATCACTGCTCTATAGTCCTTCTAAATTCCTTCTGCTCCACAGGTCTTAATGAGACCTTGATTGCCATGGGCTGTTCAGTGTTGGGCACTAAGCATGATCAGAGATGTGAATAAGAAATAACCAGACCACGTGGGTAGGTCAAGGAAGAACTATGAACTCCATTTATCATTTTTTAGGACAAGGTTTTTATAGAGCAAATGAGACAAAGGAAGGGGACTCAAGTTTTCTCATCATTACCTTAGTCTGTTATATCCTGGAAGTAGCACAGAATTGATAATTTGATAAGGATTTGTTATCTAGGAGACTAAAGTCTTAGGGTAAGACCTTTGATCTAGGACTCAGGTACCTCCTAATGCAGCTGCAGTCATAAACAGATAAAATGGAGAGCAGACTTCAAAGCCAAAGACACAATCATCAAAAGACATCATGTTTAGAGCTAATCACCCAAAGATACCTGAGCGCCAAATCAAATATTTTGGCTCTCAACAATTGCTTCTCTTTTGCTACCCTCAATTGGCCCTTTCTCAGTCAAAAGCCATTTGGTAGCTATGGGGAATAATCTAGAGGTCCCTTATTTTGGCAGAGACCCTTAGCATTCCTGTGTGTATCTCTTAATATATAACTAAACCTTACCTTGCAAAAAATTCTATTTATTTCTGTTCATGTGTAAACATGCCTAGAGGCCAGGACTCTTCCCTCTCTTTCCCCTTACAATTTCCCAGTTGCATCTCTGGATGGGTCAGGGGGACTACACAGCCTAAATATTCTGTTCCCCACCACCCAACTTGCTTATTTTTCACTTATATTAACACTCCTCCTCAAGGGGTTTGAAGGCTCAACAGATTCCCAGACCCTCATGGTCTTTATAGTACTCACCCAAGATAAACTCATCACCAGGAAACATCATCATGAAGATTGCTTCAACTTTGCTACTTTTCTACTTTTGCCTCTCTGAGTGGAAGGATGCATGGAGAAACAAAAAATTCCTCCCATAGCCACCTTTTATGGAGGGCTCAAAATCTCAATCAGCTCTTCATTTTGTACCAGATGCTGTGCTTGGTTTGGATCCCACCATCATCTTCATCATACACTACTTCCACATACCCTCTGGCACTCCCCCCTTTTTTCTTGTGATTGTCCCCACCTCCATTACATTATAAGCTACTTGAAGTCAGGGACTGCCTTCCTTTTTCTTATTTGTATCTGTAGCAGTAAGCACCCCAGTGTCCCTAGGGTGGCTGCCAACACAGGTTCTTAGATCTGCTTTGCTAAAGGAAAGCAACTCAAAATGGGTTAGCAAGCTTACTTTAATCAGTCAAACATATGTTTACCTAGTTCAGGGGGAAAAGGTCAGCACCCTGAACTTCAGAATATACAGAGGTTACAAGCATAAGTTACAAGAACATTTCAGCAGAGAGGCTTCCAAACTGTCCAACCATTACATACATCCATATCTAATCACAGTTACCAGACAGGGAAGCATCAACATCTGGGTTTTCAAAGCCAGGGGGCTCTCAACAACGGCTGCCCAGGGTCTCATCTGGTCAAATCATACAACACTTCTCAAAGTGAGCCCCAAAGCAAAGCCTCACATCAAGGCTTATATTAGCCTTCTCCTGGCTCAGAGAATGTAGCAACCTTCTTGACCCATTGCCCAATCACAAAGTATCTCTTTGAAAACAAGCCTCCCACCACAGGCTCCAGGTGCACTTAAGCCTAGGGGCAGGGAAGATCTTAAAAATTTACATTCCTATAACAGTATCCTAGTGCAAAGCACAGTACACAGCACATAGTAGGTGATTTGTAATTGTTTATTTTATTATATCTCCCAGCTTCCCTTTGTGAGAGATAGCAAAAGTTTAAGTTTCCACAGGTCCCAGAACAAGGTAACAAAACTTAAAGGAAACAACACTAGATTTCTTCTTATTGGTTGTCCCCCCCTCCCAGATTTGTTGTGTAGATATGCACAAGTATGGGATTGAAGGATATTTCCTTCTGATTCTGAATAATTATGATAATAAAGGACTGTCAATTGTAACTCCCATTGACTGCCTCCAAATTTGGTGCCTAATGAGGGACTGGAAAACATCTTCCTCTGATAGGGTACTAATTCCCAAATAATCATGGTAATGAAGGATTGAGATTGTTTCGCACAGATTAGTTTGAGATTGTGAGCCCATCTCACTGACCAATGGTGAGACTGGACAGAGGGGTGGGCCAGATTAGGATTAGGATAACAGAAGCCTTCGAGTTTGCAGAATTTGCACTCCCTGGCTGGTGCCCCTTGAGTGAAGAGGGCTGTGCCCTTTCTAATGAGAAAGAATAAAGACCTTTTCTGATCTCTGTCTCAGACTTTAATTTTGAAGATCTGGCAGTGGTTTCTTTACCACATACCTTCTCTGGGATCATCTGGGAGGATCCATTCAAATTTTTCAGGGCTCTTGAATTATCTCAACTAGGGAGTTTGATAAGGGAGGGAAGAACAGAAGGGAAGGTAGAGAGGAGAGAAGCCAAGCCTTTCCTTTTCTGAAAGGGAAAATGATTTGTAGGAAGACTCCTCTTCCTGAGTTCAAATCTAGCTTCAGATACTTATTAGCTGTCTGTCCCTGGGTGAGTCGCATAACTCTGTTTGATTCAGTTTCTTCATCTGCAAAATCAGCTGGAGAAGGAAATGGCAAACCACTATAGTATCTTTGCAAAGAAAACCAAAAATGGGGTTACACTGAATCAGACATGACTTGAAAAATAACTGAAATAAATTACTCCATGACTCAACTACATGTTCTCTTAGCCCTCCCTGATGAACAACCTTCTTCTGCCTTGGATTTCTCTTATCAGAATCTCCTTCTCCAAAGCTAATTGAAAGTAGGTTTGGAGAAAAGGGGTTTGGGCAATGTGCCCTGGGACCCTATTCTCATTTACTATCCAAAAGGTCAGACATATACAGAAAGCCTGGGGTCTTTGAATTTATGGTACACTTGGCTACTATATTTGTTTGCTTCTGTATGTTATGTTGGGCAGCTAGGTGGCATAGTGGATAGAGTGCTGGACCTGAAATCAGGAAAAACTCACCTTTATGAGTTCGAATCTGGCCTTAGACACTTAATATCTGTGGGATCCTGGGCAAGTCACTTCACCCTGTTTGCCTCAGTTTCCTCGTATGTCCAATGAGCTGGAGAAGGAAATGGCAAACCACTCCAGTATCTTTGGCAAGAAAATGCCAAATGGGGTCATGAAGTGCTGGACACAACTGAAAAATGCCTAAACAACAGCAAAGAATGTTACGTACCTAGTCTATACTTATGGACCTCTCTATTTCTTAACCAGTATGGGATTGTTTTGATAATCACTACTTTGCAGTTATACATATTTTGAAACCTGGTACCCTTTGAATCCCTTCTTTTGTCCTCTTTTTCATTATTCCTCTTGAGATTCTTGACCTTTTCTTTCTCCTTATGAATTTTACTATATTTTCTAGCTTCATAATATAATCCTTTGATAATTTGATTGGCATTACACTGAATAAGCAAATTATTTAGTATTGTCATTTTAAATATATTGGCATAGCCTACCACAAGCAATGAATATTTCTCTGGTTATTCAGATCTATCTTTATTTCAATAAAGGGCATTTTGAAGTTGAAATCTTATAGTTACCATGGTGCGCCTTGTTAGATAGAGCCCAAGTATTTCTGTACTTAATTTTTCCTTCTAGGTTATACTAATGCTGCTGCTGCAGCTGCTGCTGTTACTGCTGCTACCACCACTACCAAAAACAACCGACAACAATGATAACAGCTAACATTTATATATCCCTTTAAGGTTTGCAAAACTCTGTACATATGTTATATCATTTTAGCCTCACAACAACTCTAGGAAGTGGATACTATTATCCCCATTTTATAGATGAGGAAACTGAGGCAAGAGATGTTAAGTGACTTGCTCAATGTCATAGAGCTAATTCATGTCTGTGGCAGGATTTGAATTCAGGTCTCCTGACTCTAAGTCCAGTACTCTATGTACTATACCATGTAGGTTTTATTAGTATTATAAAGAAATGCTGATAATGTATGGATTTAGTTTATGTCTTACAACTGATAAATTTTTAAATCATTTCAATTAATCTTTTAGTTGTCTCTTTAGCTGTTTAAAAATAGAACATCATATCTGCAAAAAGCAATAGTTTTGTTTCCTCTTTGCTCACGTTTATTCGATCTTGTCTTCTATTATAACTATCATATCCTATACAATGTTAAATAATAGTTATAAAAGACATCCATGTTTTACACCTATCTTAATAGAGAGGCTTCTAATATTTCTCCTTTACGTATAATAATTTTTTTTAGGTTTTACATAGATACTAGTTGCCATGTTAAGGAAAAGTCCATTTATCATTGTGCTTTCTAGTGCTTATAATAGAAATAGATACTGGATATTTTAAAATAAACTTTTCAACATCTAATGATAACATGTGATTTTCATTATTTTTGTTATTTATATAACATTATGGTAATATTATAATGATGTCACGTTATGACAATAATATCATATTATCATCATATTTTGACAAAAATATCATCTCATGCTGAACCAACCCAGTATTCCTAGTATAAATGCAACAGTCATAATGTATAATCTTTTTTTGGTATGTTGTATTCTCTTTTCTAACATTTTATTTAATTGTTTTGCATTGATGTTCATTAGGGATAGTGGTATACAGATTTCTTTTTCAACTTTGTTTCTCCTGAGCTTATGTATCATTGCTATATTTATATTATAGAAAGAGTTTGGAAATGTTCCTTCTTTTTCTTTTCTTTTTTTTAAATACCTTACATAATATTGGAATTAATTGTTCTTTGAAGGTTTGATAGAATTCAATTATAAACCTATTTGGTCCTGAAGTTTTTTTTTAATTTTGAAATTTATTTATGACTTCATTTTTTCCCCTGATGTAAGGTTATTTAAATAATTTATTTCTTTAATTGTTAATTGAGTATTTTACATGTTTTGTAAGTATGAATCCATTTCATCTGTCATCTGTTTTCTTAGCATATAATTGGGCAAAATAGTTTCTGATAGTGTTCTTTTGTTTTTCAACTGAAATGAACTCTCCTTTTTCATTTGCTTTAGGAATGATTTAATTTTCTCTTTTTAATTATCCTACTAATCTTTCATCTCTCTCTTTTTAAAAACTAGCTCTTCTTCTGTGATTGAGGATCAAGTTTCTGCTTTGGTGTTTAGTTGTAATTGTTACTTTTCTAGTTTCTTTAGTTGCATGCTCAATTAAGTAATTTGTTCTTTTTCTCTTTTGTCCATAAACATTTTTTAAAGACATGAATTTTCCCTAAGGACTCTAATGGAGTCACATAAATTTTGCTATGTTATCTCATTTTCATTCTTTTTGGTGAAGTTTTATATTATTTCTTTGCTTTGTCCTTTGACCCACCAATTCTTTAGGATTAAGTGTTTTTAAGTTTCCAATTAATTTTTAATTCTTTCTTCAAATGTCCTTTAATTGATATAATTTTTATTGCCTTGTGGTCAGTAAAGAATACATTTAGCATTTCTGCTTTCCTGAATTTGTTTGTGATGCTTTTCTAAACTTATACTTGGTCAATTTCTGTATAGGTGCCATACATGACTAAGTGGTGTGTAAACTTCTTTCTGTTCCCATTCAGCAATCATTAGAGATCCATCAGTACTGATTTTTTATAAAATTTTATTCAAGTCTTTAACTTGTTTCCTTTTCATCTTTTTGTTAGATTTGTCTAGTTATGAAATGGGTGACATTTCCCATTATGAGAGTTTCACTATCTCTCTCTGTAATTCAATACATCTTTGCTTTAAATAGTTATATGGCATGTTATTCAATGAATATATATATATGAAACTGACATGGATTCGTTATCTATAGTAACTTTAAGCTTAGTGTAGTTTCCTGCTTTTTTCTTTACATCATTTCTCTTTTTGTTGTAGTCTTATCTGAAATGATGTTGCTACCTTTACTTCTTTTGAATTCACCTGAAGCATAATTGATCATGCTTTAGCCCTTCATTTTAACTCTTTGTGAACGTTTATATTTCAAGCATATTTCTTGTAAATGACATATTGTTGGATTCTGCTTTCCAATTATTTTGCTATCATCTTCCACTTTATGGATTAGTTCATCATCACATTCATTGTTATGATTGGGAATGATATTTCCCTCCATCTTGTCCCCCTTTATATTTTTCCTGTTTTTGTCCTCTCATTACAAGTAATAAGGTGATAAAAAAGGATTTGCCTAATTCTTGTGATTTATAAATGACAATCTGCGTCCTCTCTGTTGCCCCTCTTCTCTTTCTTTTGTCTGTTCTTTGTCATAGGTGTTTTGCATCCCTTCCTCCTTTTCTGACTGATATTTGCGTAGCAGACATGCCCTCAGAAGAGTTGGGTAAATCCCTCCTCTCTTTTCTCCTGACATATAGATCTTGGTCCATTTTTCTGGGGGGGCATTTCCTAAATCTGTTGGCTAATTTCTTGTTCCAGTAAATAGATACTAGAGACTTGCCTTGTTTTGCTTTCCTCAAAAAGGGTCAACAGCTCTCTTGTCAAGCACATAGGTTGACAAAGGCATAAAACAAATTTGCTTTTATTGAATACACTAGAAGAATACAGAAAGAGCACATACTCTAGTCTGTAAGCAGCTAGAAAAAATATTCTCCCTTTTTTGTTGGACTTCAAGCAATCTTCCTCTCTGATGGACTTACCCAAGGAAGTCCTTATCCAGGAACCTATATAGTAACCCACCTTATCTTGCTATTCTGGGCTTAGAGGATCATAGAAGCATGAGTTTATGGCTAGAAGGAACCTTAGTCCAACACCCACATTTTAAAGAAGAGGAAACAGAGATCTAAAGAGATAAGTGGCCTACCTAATGCCACATAGATAGTAACTTGAAGAGCTTGAATTCAAGCCTAGATCTATTAACGACAAAATCAGCACTTTCCACATTATGAAGAAAGAAAATACTAAAGAACTGAATTTCCTCCGTTCCTTCTCCCATCTACATAGTTCACACAACTCACTGTGAGTCTGTGTCTCACTGCCCCTTGGTTCTGACCTCTTGGTACTTGGTACTATAGTTCACCACTATAGTTGCTTCCTAGGTCTGTATAGCATCGATGTCTCTCTGCTTCCGGCCCATATACATGGCCTCTCTTTTTCTTTCTCTTTGGTGTTCCACCCCTCGGCTCCTGTCTCTATAGCTGTCAGCTTCCTGTTATCTCTCTAGAGAATGTGTTACAGTTTTAGAATGATCCAGCCTGAAGGCAGTATCTTGCCTTCAGGCTATTTGACATATTTTTCTGCCTTTCTGACAGAGCCTGGATTTTTATGCCTCTGAACTTTTTAATACATTTCTTCCCACATGCCCAGAATTCCATCCTCATCAGATGGATAGATATGAAAACCCTTTCACTCACCAATCTTAATGCAATGTTGACTCCAAATCAGATGCTTTATTGATGATCACACTTCATCGTTGTAATGATTCATGTATATTTAAGTGTCAGTTATATCATTATACTACCACTGAGTGTCTCCCCTAATCCTTCCTCTTTTCATGCTTTGAATCCTGCTATCCTGGCCCACAGAACTTTTCCTTTGTCATGAAAATATATTTTAGACTGAAAACATTAAATGCTGTAATTATCCAGATAGAAGACAAATTCACATCGAGTGTTGCTTTTGATTTTAAGGAGGAAATACTTCCCCCCCTTTTCTGGGTAAAATTATTAATAGCTAATGTTTTCAATAAGCCTAATTAAGTGGCAAAAGTAAACCAGATGGGCCATTGCCATGTGTAATAACCATGAACAGACGCAACAAGTTATGCAATTGAAATCAGAGAGATGGGCTAGTTTCATTTGCAGAAACATTGGGCAAGAGACTTTCATGTTAGACTGAAGGGAAAATATGCCTCATGAACCAACTGGCAGTTATCATTAGGTGGTTAAGGAACTGTCTAAGCCCTCATTCTAAGCCCAGCATATGTCAACAGAAGGATTTCTGAATATAGGATTACATTTTATTAGCCAATTGAAAAGTACTTTTCCAACAGGGCTGCTTAGTGGATGAAAGTCATTTTCATGACTACCTCCTATTGAATTACTGCTAATAAAATGTCCAGCTGCTTTAATACACTGTTTTGGGGGATGAGGAACACAAGAACATTTCCTTTTGGAGTGTTATAGTTATGTTCACTTCTTGTAAAGTCTTTCTTGGAGAACATGACATACAAGACTGAAGAGAAAATTCTTGTTTCCCAAGTAAATAATGGATTGTAGCATTTTCCACTTATTCTTCTCATTCTGAGAAGGGGTCTCCAGATGGTTGGGGCTGTCCCACTTTCAAATTCAAGTAAAAACAGGCCTATGCAACTTCATATTGGGGAATTTTTCAGTCTCCCTCACCTAACAGAAGCACCACTTGGAAGCAGTTGCTCAAGGGAAATTCTCAGTCGCTATTACACATAAAGACCATGCACTAAGTTATAGAAGGACTTCAATCTATGTAGGTGGAGGAAATACTTCCACTGATAACCTACCAACATCAAAGGATGACAGTTAACATAGATACTCTGTTATAGTATATCTATATATAGTATATAAATATCTATATATAGTATATAGCCCTTATTGGAGGGCTTCAAGCAAAGGCCGGATGGCCACTTAGTGAATATATTGTAGGGTAGATTTTTTTTTTCCTGGATGGCAATCAAAGTTCCTTTTAACTCTGAAATTCTCTGATTCAATTCTTGATGAATGGATCTTCAAAGAAAACCCTGAATGTCATCTTGGCTTTCCTGTGAAAAGCTTCATACACAGAAAAGAATCATGTATTTGATGTCAGTATAATAATGATAGAGGATAACTGTCTAGATTTTGCCACCATGCTGGCCCTTTTTTCCCACTGCCAATGTCCTCCCAGGGCCTCCATTTTAGGGAGGGAAGAAGGGGAAGGGAACAAGTATTTATCAAGCGCCAGCTAGGTACTGGTCACTGATATTATCTCATTAGATAGCATGGTTGGCCCAGTCTGGCTGAACTTCATTCCCCTCCTAGTTCTGCTTCTGGATCTCTGGGCTTCTTCCACTTCTCTTCCTCCCCCACCCCCTTTTCAGTTCCCTTTTCTAGGTTGTCTTCCCTCTGCTAAAATGTTAACTCCTCCAGGTTAGAGACTAGCTTTCTTTTTTATTGTATTTATATTACCAGTACTTATACTAGTAACACTTGGTAAATGTTTGTTGCTAGAGAAAGAAATGACAAACCACTCCAGTATCTTTGTCAGGAAAACTCCAAGTGGGATCATGAAGAGTTGGACACTACTGAAAAATGACCAAGTGACAACAAAAATGCTTGTTGCTTGCTTTCCTGCCTGACTATTGGGAAAGAGAGAGGAATGAAAGAAAGAGTAATGGATCTGAAGTCAGAGGACCTGGGTTCAAATCTAGACTCTGCTATTTATTCCCTAGTCTACTTGTTGAATTTAGCATTGTGTCTCTTGCCTCTGTTCCTTTGCACAAACTGTTCCTCATGCCTGAAATGCCCTCTCTTCTCATCTTGTAGAATCCCTAGCTTCTTTCAAGACTCATTTCACATGCCACCTCATGTGGAAAGCCTTTTCTAATCCTGTAAGTGCTCCTTTTCTCCCCAAATTATCACGTACCATATTTCTTTGTACATATTTATTTATATGGTATAGTAGAAAGTAAGTTCATTGACTTGGTCAGTCAATAAGCATTTATTAAGCTCCTACTCTGTACCAGGCCCTGTGTTGAGCACTTGAGATACAAAGAAAGGTGAAAGATAGCTCCTGCCCTCAAGGGGCTCATGATCTAATGGGGAAGACAATATGAAAACAGCTATTTACAAATCAGATATAGACAGGGTAAATTAAGAGGTAATCAATAAAGGGAAGGCACTAGAATTAAAGGGGATTAGGAAAGGCTTCTTGTAAAAAGAGGGATTTTAGGTGGGGCTCGGAGAAGACAGGAAAGCCAGGAGGCAAAGACAAGGAGGGAGAGCATTTAAGGCATGTAGGACAGCCAGGGAAAATGTCCACAGTCCTGAGATGGGGTATCTTGTGAGAAGAACAATATCTTAGTGCCTCTGGATCGCAAAGTATGTGGAAGGAAGTAAGATATAAGAAAAATGACAAGGTATGAAGGGAGTTAAGAGAAAAACATTGAATCTTATATTTAATACTGAAGGTTATGGGGAGTCTTGAATGGAGGATGAGGGTGACATGTCAGACCAGCCATATAGCAAGATCACATTGATACCTCAGTGGAGAATGGATTAGATTGGGGAAAGATTCAAGACAAGAAAACCAACCAGTGGGATGTTATGGCAGCCCAAGCATGAGGTGATGAAAGCCTTCATTACTAAAGTGGCCACATACTCTTAAACAAAAGATATTATTCAGCAAGTCACAATCTGAATCAATCAATAAAAAGTATTATAAAGCCATGTATGAGCAGCTTTCCAGAGGACTGTTGCTGTGAACAGCTTTCAAGGTTCTGATTACATAGTATAATGAATTCTCTATTTATTCAATAACAAATCAGAGCAAAGCATTCACAGAAAATCAAGGTACAGCATTCACAATGTTACAACCTATCACAGAAAATCAAAATACAGCATTCACCATGTCACAACTCAACAACTTATCACCAAAATGGCCACATAGTTTTCACCAAAGTGGTCACATAGTTTTAAACAGAGTATGTTCATTTAGTCAATCACAAAATCCTTAATTCAATCACAAAGTACAAAAGTCAAAATTCTCCACCCCTAGGTCACAGTAAATCATAATCTTCTCAGTCAGTACACAGTATCCAAGTAAAGTCTTCTTTCAGCTTGACTTGAGGCTGGCTCTCAGCTTCCATGGTTCCTCTTCCAATGTCCCAGCTCCAACTGTCACCTGGGTTCAAAGGCAGGCAGCTCTCAGTTCCTTGTCCAGATTCTTGTCCAGTTCTTTATCCAGTTCCTGTTCCATGTTGAAGTTCACAGTGTTCAATCCACCTCAAGTCCTTCACAGTTCCTGTTTCTGGAAAGACAAAGCTTGACAGAGCCACAATAATATTCATTGCCAGCACCATCATCAATTCACTATCTGCCTGTGAAATCAACTCAGACCCACCAACAAGGTCTGAGAACTCAACACAATCATCAACATAGAAATCAACACAGACCCACAAACAAGGTCCAAGAGGTCAGCACAAATCATCAGTGAAGTCCCAGGACCTCCAAAAACCCTCCTCCAGGACTTCTGTAAACATACAACCAGAAAATCCTCTTTGAGGGCTTTCAGTAAGGTCCCAGGGCTTCTGTACAAAGTATCACAAACAAACATCAACACAGACAGAGCAGAAAAACAGAGTGCCAGGACACCACAAGTTTTCACCTTCTTGACTCTGCCACCACAAGAGTCCTCTTTTCAGTTCTGGTGTCTCAAGCTCTGGGGCTTTCCTTATATATGGTCATTAGCTTCTCCCCAGTAGTTTACAAGTTCTAGGGTTCAAAAGTTGTGGGGTTTACATGTTCTGTTCCTTAAGAGACTTGAAACAAGGCTCAAAAGAAACTTGAACTGAAACAAGGTGTTAATTCAGTAGCTGAAACAAAGTGTGAACTGCTTCTGTGCTTGCCATTACAACATGGAATTCTGGAAAACAGAACTTCATGATTTCAATGGAATCATAATGGTGGAATAACAGGCATTTGGAGAGCAGCAGGTGCTGGTTATAGTCTTTCATGTCTTGTCCTATAGGTGGCTGCCTTCTCTGCCTACTGGTCAGGTTTGTTATGCTCATGCCTTTTATTTACACAATAGGAGGGAAGTTCAGCTGAACTGAGTTCTATCCTCAAGCTCAATAGTGGAATAGTTGGTTGCTGCTTCTCAGTCTTGCTTCTAGGAGGCACTATCCTGCTCTTTGTTAAGATGAGCCTGCTGGTCTGACTGATGGAAATCATCAGGGGCTGAACAATCAGGAAAGAGAGCCAAGAGTAACATTCAAAGGTTGGGAAACCCTAAATGCATTGCTCACAGTCAAAGACAAAAACAAAGACTTCATGAACAGCTTTCTTGTTCTTGGTTCATTAAACCTTTATTTGGTGCTGTGCAGAAGGAGTCAAATGTAATGACTGCTGTTTGTCCATATGTTGTCAAAGAGAATGTAGGGTACTATTGACCAACCTGTGTAGGTCACATCTGTCCCTTTCTTTCCTCTCACATACAGATCTGTGCCTAGGGAAAATACCACAGGTATTGGGTATATGGGACAGTGCTCCACTTAGGGGAAAGTCAGGGACTCCAGGAAGCTGGCAAAAAGCTTTTGCCAGGATTGGTCAGGACAAAGAGGAGAAGACTTTGCCCTAGCAAACCTAAGGACTAAAAGTGTAATTAACACTATAAATTAGGCACCCTGGGGCAAAGTCCCTATTGTCCCATCCTAGTTATCTGGAGTCCTGGAGGTAGAATTGATAGGATTTGATGACTGATTGGCTAGTGGAAGGGGTGTGAGGGAGAGTGAAATTTTGAGGGTCACTCCAAGGTCATAAAACTGGGAGATTGGAAAGATGATGTTGAAATAGGAATATCTCCCAAACTGAATCCAATGCAAACAAAGGATAGGACTTTGACTCCAGGGCCAACCATGTCTTACCCATTCCTATTTCTAATATTGCTGGCCATGCAAGCCCTTGGGTCTCAGAATCAGACTGGTTAGTCATGTTCTGTCTTAGATGCTTCAGTCTGCCTAGGAGAGAGGATTAAAATGCCAAGATCACTGAGGAAACATGACATCTGCACTTTTTCATAATTTGAGCACCATTTTGTTCTCTCCAGCAGCAATGGGGACTTAGCCATATTGTGCATGCATTCAGTACACTTACAGACCCTTCTCATGCCACATTTGATTTTTAATGTATTTCATGTTTAACAAGCTCCCACTTAACATTTATCCTCCCAAATGGAAAACAGCTGTTAAAAAATTGTTGCTACTTTAACATGTGGCACAAACCTGTATCAAATCTTGAAGCTCCAAATGTAGACAGAACAACATGGTGACTAGACATGTAAGTAATGTCCTACTCTCTGTGCGGTCATTTAAAAATATTAATTAATTAATTAATTAATTTTTAGTTTTCAACATTCCCTTCCATAAGATTTTGAATTTCAAATTTTCTCCCCTTCCCTCTCCTCCCCTAGGCAAGATGGCATGCAATCTGATACAGACTCTCTCTATACATTCATATTAAACATATTTTCACATTAGTTATGTTGTAAAGAAGAATTAGAATCAATGGGAGGAACCATGTAAGGTCATTATTATAAGAGGTTCTGGGAATAATTTCCATCAAGCAATGGAATCATTTTACCTCTTTGAATATAGATTCATCCTATCTAGGAAATATAGCCAGTATGTATAGGCAAATACTTGACTTTTAATTGAACATCATAAAGATTTCTGGAAATACTGACCCCATATACATTGAACATTTCCCTGTATGTAAAAAAACAAACAGCAACAGTGTCTAATGCAATGATTATATCAGACGATGTCTGCCATCTTAAAAGCTCCCCACTTCTGTGCCATGAGGAATATAGAGATAAAGGATTGTTTTGTACATATTCTCTGGGACCATTGTTAGTTTTTATATCATTCTACTATTTTATTTTGCTGATCTGCCTACCAGGGAAAAGGAGAAATGCCATTCTGCCTCAATCCCTCCATGAACCCCTGCCTGCGCCTGTCTGCTGGAGAGGGAGAGAGATGCCCTTCTTGTCATGTCCCTGGTCACCTCTCCCGAGCCTGCACTCATGTGGATACCTCCACCTTCCACTTTGTGGTTCCCTATTACCTCCAGCACCAAATATAAAATCCTTTGTTTGGTGTTTAAAATTCTTCATAATCTGACCCCTTCTTACCACCCCTTCTTATACCTTACTCTTCCTCACCTCACTACCTCCTTACTGGTTTTTGTTGTTGTTTTGCACAAGACATTTCATCTCTCAGTTATGGGCATTTTCATCAGCTGTCTGCCATGCCTAGAACGCTCACTTTCTTATCACCACATCCTGGCTTCCCTGACTTCCTTCAAGTCTCAGCCCATGCTGGTCCTCCTTAATTACTACAGGGTAATTATGTGCAGGGCCAGGTCCTGTATTACTTCTGAGATTATCTCTAATTTCTCCTGTATGAATCTTATTTGTACATAGTCGTTCACATGTCATCCCCTCCATCTGACTGTGAGTTCCTTGAGACCAGGGACTGAATCTTGCCTTTCCTTGTATTTCCAGTGCTTAGCACAGTGTCTGGCTCATAGTAGATGTTTAATAAATGCTTCTTGACTTGACTTCCTTTTAGTGATCTTTTCATTTACATCGTTGTAGGCATTGTACGTATTGTTTCTTACATTCTCTTTATTTCTGTATTTTTAGTTCAAACAAATCTTCCTATGTTTTTCTGACTCTCCTCTCTATATAATTTATTATAATATAATCATATTCTATTATGTTATATACTGTTTTTTTAAAAAAAAAGTTGCCAGTTAATGGGTGCCAACTTTGTTTACAGTTCTATGCTTCTAGAGAGTGTTGCTATGACTATTTGGCATTTATTGGACGTGAAGTTCTTTGACCTTCATGGGGCATCCGCCCAATAGTGGAATCACAGGATCAAAGGATATGATAATTTAGCCCCTTTTGTAATTTCGAATTGATATTTAGAGTGACTGGGCCAGTTCACATATCCACCAATGTTTTCGCTTGTGGCATTCTTCCCATATCCCCCTCACTATCCTCAGTGACCTCAGGATTTTAAAGAGCCTTTTACTTTTCAATTTTCCTTTGCACCAGTGTAATTACAAATGACCCTAGAGTTAGTCTTATTTTATAAAGGAAATTTCAAGAGCAAAAAGGGAAAAGTAAATGCCTTTGATATTTCTTATAAATATGTCAAGGGTTTCCAGACGAGGTCCTGTAGTTGCTGAGCACCTTTACTAATTAAAAAGCTTGTTATTTTCCAAAAAGGAGTGTTCATCATATTCAGGGCAGGGTTACATTTATAAAACAAAACAAGCAGATTTCCTGCAGACCACTGCTCTCTGGAATCAAGATTTGGATAGAGAAAAGCATTCTGGACTGTGAGTCGGGAAACATTGAAACTGGCCATGTTCCATAAGTACCTATGCGATCATGTTTGAACAAAACCCTTAAACTTTGCTAAAATGAGGATACCCTGCCTACCTTACAGGTTTTAAGGGTCAAATGAGGCAAGAGATATAAAAGTCCTTTGAAAAGGATAAAGCTCAATGCAAGCACACTTATTGTGATGCCTTGAAAAATCAGATTTCATCTGTTTGCAAAATTCCTTGATGGTAGCAAATACAAGGAATTATTAGTTGACCAACTCTGTTGGATCCATTCCAGGATGACTTTGAAGCTTCAATGGAGCGATGATCTCACTGAGATGGGTACTCCCCCCAACAGTGCAGCTTATAGCTCATTCCCAACTTCTCATCCAGTATGATTCAACTCTTCCTTCCAAAACTACCAAGTATTTATTTTTTATTTATTCTATACATGTTGTTTCCCTTAACGATAGAGACAGCTCCATTTTTGTCTTTGCATCTCTAGTATCTTGCATCCTACCTGGCACGTAAAAGATATTTAATAAACGGCTATTGATTGATTAAAAGCAGGATGCTCAAACTTGTTAGATCAGATCCGAGTATAACAAAGAAGAGATGTAAGAGACAACTGTGATGGGGATACTGGGGTAAGCCATTGTAAAGATAATAACTACAAGAAAAAGCAAGGAAGTGTATAGGGGACTAGGCGAGAAGTTGCCTTTATATCTGCAGTCTAATAAAAAAGTGCTGGGTTCATAGTCTTATCATTTGGGTTCAAATCCTGGCCCTATCATTTACTACATAGCATTTTGCACCAGTCTTTTGGGGTCTTAGTTTCCTTCCATGTAAAATGAGGAGGTGGAATTAGACCAGATCATTTCAAACTTTCTAGTTCTGAACTCTATGATCCTAGTGGGGAGAAAATTAGATTCAGAATCACAGGAACAATGTTTGAATCCAATTTCTGACACTTTATACCTATGTGACATTAGGCAAGTGCTACCACTCAGTCTCAGTTTCATTATCCGTAAAATAAGGGAGTTAGATGAAATGTTCTCTTAGATTCCTTCTAGACATAAGTCCCATGACATGTATGTATCTTAAAGGCCTAAATAGGACAAGCTCCAAAAACTTGGATAAAGGAGAGAGCGTATGATGAATGAATAGATGGATTTTCCACATGTTTGAAGCAGTCCTGATTTGTAATGACCAACCCAGGAAGAAAGTTAATGCCTCAGTTGTTTGGGTTGGACAGAAGAAAGGAAGAAAAAAAGAATGATAAGGGATTTCCTAAGAAAATGGACTTGAAGATAATTCTACACTGGTAGACATACACTCAGGAATTTACAGACCTGTGCACTTTGGATAGTTTCTAAGAAACTGTTTCATAAGATACAGAATTCTGGCACATACAGGATTTGCTATTATCCTATCCTATAAAACTGCTATTAGAGGCCAAGACTAACAGCCGCATGTAGAATAGTCCTGTTATATGAGTTTCCTTTGGTTTGGAGTTATGGTTCAGGGGACATGATTTGGCCCACGACATATTTTAATCTGTGCAATAATGAGCCATGTTATATTAGGGTTCTGCAACATTTGACACTGAATGCAAGAAACAGAATGAAGTGATTTTCTCAGTACAGAAGCAATACTGTCTTGGTCAATCTGTTCCATCAAGTATTCATAAAATGCTGCTCATCCTGCATATTTGATCATTTGCCTAATCTTGCTAATTCTACACTGTGTCCCTTCTTCCAGCTCACACAACCACTACCCTTGTTCAGGCCCATATCCTATCTTCTCCTCCTGATTGTGTTTCTGACTTGCCAGACTTTGATGCCATGTCTGTAGCAGCAAGCACCCCAAGCGTCCTCAGGGTTTGCAGCTACCACAGGTTCTTGGACCTGCTTTGTTAAAGGAAAGCAACTCAAAATGGGTTAACAAGCTTACTTTAATCAGTCAGACATATATCGTTTACCTTGTTCAGGAGAAAAGGTCAGCACCCTGAACCTCAAAGTATACAGGCAGAATTATCAAGACAGAAACATCAAGTAGACAGATTTCTAAACTGTCCAACCATTACATCCATACCCAGTCAACATCTGGGTTTCCACATTCTGGGTTTTTTCAAAGCCGGGGGACTCTCAAAACGGCTTCCCATAATTCAGATCAAATCACAGAACACTTCTCAAAGTGAGTCCCAAAACAAAGCTACACATCAGGGCTTATATAGCCTTCTCCTGGCTCAGAGAATGTAACAACCTTATTGACCCACTGGCCAATCAAAAAGTATCTACTGAAAAACAAGCCTCCCTCCCCAGGCTTCTGGTGCACTTTAGCCTAGGGGCAGGGAAGATCTTTAAAATTTACATTCCCATTACAATGTCCCAGCGGTCATCTCACCCTGGAATATCCCTCCTCCATGCCCCTTCTCCCATTGGTAATGTTCTCTTGGGACTGACCTACATTTTGAGGAGAGCTCAGGCTGGTTACCCTTCATTCTTTTCCTGGATTTGCTTCTAACTTTACAGATTTTGATACCATATGCCTACATGGCTACTTTCTCCCATTTTCAGTTGCCTTGTGTGTTGTTTTCTGCCATTAGAGTATAACCTCCTTGAGGGCATGGATTATTTTCTTTTTTTGGTTGTATTTAGCATTCAAACTCTACTTCAGAGAGTGCAACTCCAACAGGCTGGCCTCATTGTTCTAAGGCAAAAAGTATGCTTGCCAAAAAGACTATTTTATGGAGAAATCACACAGGGCAAGTGTTCATAAGGTGGTCAGAAGAAGAGATACAAGGATACTCTTAAGGTCTCTCTTAAGAACTTTGGAATCAATTGTGTGACATGGGTGACACTGGCTCAGGGTGGCCCAGCATGGTGTGCCCACATCAGAGAAGGTACTGTGCTCCATGAGCGAAGCAGAATTGAAACAGCTCAAAGGAAACACAGGATGCACAAATTTGGAGAATCCAGCCCAAATGTTCACATGGACTATTTGTGCCCGACCTGTGGTAGGGCATTCCAAGCTCCTCTTGTGATCAGCCACAGTTAGACACATTGAACCTTGACTTTATCATAGAGATGTCATTTTGTTCCTCGCTGAGAAAGGACAGCAGCCACCATTTGTATCCCTAGTTTAGCACAGCCCCTGGCACATAGAAAGCATTTCATAAATCCTTGTTGCCTGCCTGCCTTGGAGATGGGGCCAGGAAGAGGTGCCTCATAGTCAACCCATACTGTGCAAAGACTCATGGGGCAGGAGAGACAATGATGGAGGTCTCAGTTCCTTCATTAAATAATTTCAATAATATGCATTGTATCATCCACAGTAGTGAGTAAACCAGACTTCAACACAACTAGAACATGCTGATGTGTCGATTGAAGCTTACCTTTAAATATAGGAGACTCTCCTGCAGAAAGAGCTAAAGCTGAGGTCTGAGGAGGTCCCCAGAGATTTCCTTTCCTCCCTTGAGATCAACACCCTCCAACCTGTCTCATTTTATTATAGCCACAACTTTGCTTGTGCCAGGGTATAAGATTTTTTTTTTTTTGTACTGGATAGAATGCTGGTTATAGAATTAAGAGAGACACAGGTTCAAACCCAATCTCTGGCACTTCCTAGCTGGGTGACTCAGTGCAAATCCCATAACCTAAGTCCAATTCCTCCCTCCAGTCACTGCTTTAAATGAGGACAATAATGTCAGTCATACCTACCTTACAGGATCATCGTAAATAATGTAAAGCACTTTGAACATCTTTAAAATTTGTTAAAATTTATTTACTTTTAGTTTACAACATTCAGTTTCACAATCCCTTGAGTTCCAAATTTTCTCCCCTCCTTCTCCACTCCTCTCTCCTCCCATGGCAGCATGCAATCCGATATAGGTTCTACAAATGCCTTCACATTAAACATTAGTCAGGTTGTAAAGAAGAATTATAGCCAATGGAATGGAATGAAAAAAGAGAAAGAAGGAACAAAACAAAACAAAACACAAAAGAGAGAGAGCAGGCAGTTTGCTTCGATCTGCATTCAGACTCTAGTTCTTTCTCTGGATATGGTTAGCCCTTTCCATCATGAGTCTCCTGGGGTTGTCTTATAGCCTTACATTGATGAAAGGAACCCAGTCTATCAAAGTCAGTTATCACAGAAATAATGTGTCTGTAACTGTGTACAAAGTTCTCCTGGTTCTGCTCTCCTCACTCGGCATCAGTTTATATAAGTCTCTCCAGGTTATTATGAAGTCTGTCTGCTCCTCATTTCTTATAGCACAATACTATTCCATTACATTCATATACCACAACTTGTTCAGCCATTCCCCAGTTGATGGGCATCCCCTTGATTTCCAATTCTTTGCCACCACAAAAAAAGCTGCTATAAATATTTTTGTACATACAAGTCCTTTTCCCACTAGTATGATCCCTTTGGGACATAGCCCTAGAGCACATTGAACATCTTGAGGAGAAATGTCAATTATTATTTCATTAGACTTATGATTTCATCAGAGAAGGAAAGTCCTTCTACCAATGCAGGGAATTTCCTATCTTCTCTGTAACTTGGAGTCTGAGAGAGTTGCTCAGAGTACCAAGAGCTTGAGGGTCTTGCCAGAGTGTAGAGTTTGTCCAAAGCAAAATTTGTTTACGTAGCAAATACAAATATGTTGTTCAAATTTATTATTAAGCATTTGCATGGATTTTAATATAACATGATAATCCAAAATTATGTTTTCATGGAGAGAAAACTTATTTGGAAAGAAAATGAGAAGACTTACTTCTTTCCCATTTTTCCTGGGTCATTTCATTGGAAGGCAGGATTGCAGTTTCCTCCCATCCCACAAAATGTCTGATTTACTCACTACTATGGGTGATACAGTTCATATTATTGAAAATATGTAATGAAGGAACTGAGACTTACATCATTGTCTCTTCTGTCTCATGGATGGGTTGAATACCAGACACCACTTTCCTGGCCCCATCTTCAGGGCATAAAGGCAACAAGAATTTATGAAGCACTACTATGTGCTAGTTAATTGTCCCAAACTCCAGACAGAAAAATAGGTTTTGGAAAAAAGGGTATTGATAGGTCATGGGTTTTGATTGTGACAATAGCTCTCTGTTGGCATGATGTGGGATCTTCTTGCTGAAAAAAACAAACCAAACACTAGCCTCTTCCTTGAAGGGCAGGAGCCATCCACCAAATGGAGTCAAAGGCCATCAAAACAATTCCACGACAATTCAACCAGTATTTATTAAGCACCTGCTGTGTTCCGGACATTGTGCTATGAGCTGGGGATTCAATGACAAAAGACAAAATAGTCATTTATGTCAATGAGTTTACACTCTACACACTTGGGAAAAGGAAGGAAAGAGGAATACAATGCAGATAAGTAAATACAAAATAGCTGGGGGGGGGCACTGATAACCAGAAAGGGGAGAATCAGGAAAGGATTCTTGTAGGAGAGGACTTTTGAATTTATTCTTGAAGGGATTCCACAAGGTAGGTGTGAGGAGGTAGAGTGTTCTAGGGTTGGGGCACAGAATGAAGCTTGGGATGGATGCAAGTGACAATTTGCCTCCAGCTTTAAGGGAGAGCTGAAGAGCAAGAGAGAAGGTCATTTGGTGTTTGATTTTTACACTTGAACTGATAAACTTCGAGACAGGATGGCTAGAAAGTGCTTAGATTTCTGTTCTTTTTGGTCTAGTTCCTTACTAGGCTAGATGGTACACTTTGCTCTTGCCTTCTTTTGGCTAGGTTCCTAGCCCAAGCTTCATTGTTGCCTTTCTTACTCCTCTCATTTTGGTCAGACTTCATTACTGCTTCTCTCTTCCCCTCCCTCTCTCCCTCCCTCCCTCCCCCCCCTCTCTCTGTCTCCTCCCTCCCCCCCTCTGTCTCTCTGTCTCCTCCCTCTCTCTCCTTGTCCCCTTCCTCTCCTGTACCCTCTCTCTTCTTATCCTTGACCCCTGCCCCATCTTCCTTCCCATGGTTACCCATACTCATTTATTAGATGACTACTATATCTAGAGCATTCTGCCTTCCTAGTAACTACTGTTATCATAACTCCTTGATAACACTCTATTTACCAAATGCTAAAGATCTCTGAAGGCACTGGATAATAAGGGAAACTGAAATGTCTCTGGATTCCTTTCTGATGCAGGGGAACAGAGTTAAGAAGGTTATAGAGATTGCCTTCTCACCCTCAATATGCCCCAATTTGTCCATGCCGTTCCTAAAGTGAAAGAGTTTCAAATAGCTAAAGTGAGCTTGGGACAAATTTAGCAGAGGACAATCTACCAGAAAAGGGTGACCCATCCCTTCTTCCATCTATCCCTCCATCCCTTCCTTATTCCCTCTTTCCTTCTACCATCATCTATCCATCTGTGTCAACATATACTGTCTTTCAGGCACTGGGGGTACAAGGACAGCTATGAAATACTGTCTGTACAAGAGCATGCTGGTCTTTGCTACTGTGGGGGGGCTCAGGTGCTATCCTCTCTGCTGTAGGAGGGAGGGACATTGACAGAACTAATGCCAACAATAGCTGATTTATTTAGTCTCCGAGTCAGCAGATCACTTTCCATGCACAAGCTCACCCTACTTTACCAATTAGCATATGAGGTAGATACTAGAATAATCATTATTCATATTTTCCTGAGGAAGAAACCGAGACTTATAAAGGTTAAGATACCTACCCAGAGGTCTCCTTGAGTATAAGTCTTGTGGGATATTATGCTATCCTTTACTTCCAACCTGAAAGAATGTTGTGAGGTAACTGGATAGCCATAATTAGCACTGAGAACACTTGTAATTGCCATATAAATAGCATTTTTCCCCAAGCAAAGACACAGATGCCTTACGTTATTCAAGTGCAATAAGGCTATGGAGGTGTTTCTGTAAGAGCTGAAATGACAGAGAGGCTGGGGTGGAATCTCATCAGCAGCAAGGAGGGGGCTGCTTTTTTTCCATAAAGGAGATCTAAATGTCTGGGAAATTGCTGAGCTGTGAAAAATTGATATAAGCGGTGGAAGAACTCCGCTGGGCTTTACTCTCCAGTCCGATGTTTAAGTGCTTAAAAACTTCAGGAAGCCTTCCGTTTTCAGTAGTATTAAATGGGGATTCCAACTGATGAGGAAATGCCAGTCAGTTTGGGGCAGGAGACACACTGTCTAGTCAATGAAAAATCAAAGGGAAACAGCCCGATGCCTGGGGGAGGGGAAGCTGGTTCGTCTTACTACTTACGTCTACCTTTCAGTAACAAAAGGCATTTCAACTATCTAGACAGAGCTGGGTTTTAATAGACTAGAACAGCTTTGAGACTTATATGTGCTTTTGGGGAATTCATTAACCTCTTTTCCCTATTGATTGACTTGGGGGAGAGGGGTGGTGGTGGACACCTAGGAGAGACTTTTCCATAGAAGGAACGTAGGAAAAAGGAGGTAAAGAATGAAGGGCCAAGAGAATTTTGTCCATTGTAGAGTTGGTTTGCTCCCAAACAGTGTAGGATAGGGGATCAGAACATTTCCCACAAGGGAAGCAGGTGTGGGGCTGGGTCAACTTACAAATGGACTGTGTGTGTGTGTGTGTGTGTGTGTGTGTGTGTGTCCTGGACCCCTTTGGCAGGCAGGTCTTTAAATAATCAGAGGAAACACTGAACTTCATTTGGAGGTGGGTGAAAACTAAGATGTAAGATTTTTTCCCCCCATTCACATTTCCAGACCCCTTGAAATCTATCCATGGCTTAAATAACCCTGCTGTAATCCAATTCCCTCATTTTCCATAGTAAAGAATCAAGACATGAGAGATTAAATGACTTATCCAGGGTCATACTGCTAGTGAGTAAGCAGAGCCAGAATTTGATCCTAAGTCCCTCTGAATGATAATCCAATGTTCTTTCCAAGATACAATACTGCATAGGTGAGGTCTAAGAGGTAAGTTTTCTAAGTTTCTTATTTTATGTTCCTTATAATTTCAATAAAATTCACTTTCATTATGTGGTGAATTGAGTTCTCTATTTGGACATGAAAGAGGCTTCTGCACATGTCTTTACTGACTGTATGTCTCCTGGGTGATGACAGATGGACAGTCTAAATACTGCAGTCACATGCACAGAATGGTAAAAAGAAGGCTTCCAATCATGGCATTGGATTGTCCCTGAGGAATTTATGGGAGCGAATGGATAAAGAGTCCTACCTGAGGCATGGAATGAATAATAAGAATGAGAATCATAGCTAACATTTTTACAGTGTGCTAAGTGCTTTACAATTATTTAGCTCATTTTCTCCTCACAATTCTGAGAAGTAGATACTATTATAATCATCCCCATTTTACAGATGAGGAAACTGAAGGAAGCATCACACAGCTAGGAAATGTCTGAGCTAGATTTGAACTCAGGTCTTCCTGACTCCAGTCCCCTGTGGCAATGAAATGTGCACCAAAGGAAGGAGTGATGACATTGATGAAACCACAGATCCCGGAAGGTGTTGAAATGAACCTGCCACTGGGGGCCTGACCCTTGTACTGCTAGGTGGTACAAGGTATAGGTTTTTCCAGATTTTCTGACTGGTCACCTGTGAGTTAAGAGAAATGATAAAATGCTTCCCAGTGCACCTCACACTTTCATGAATTGAAGATAACATCTCTAAATGGGTTCTCTCCTACAATATGTATTATAGAGTCAGGGGTTGATTCAGTGACTTGCAGATCAACTCATTCATAAGAAGAATTGTTACAACCTTCTTGCTGTGCCTAGCACATGACCCATCAAAAGGCTTGACTTCAGACCTTTTCTCTGACTGCTTCCCATGCCTGGGATGCTATCCCTCCCTCCTCATCTCTGGCTCTTGGCTTCCCTGGCTTCCTCAGAGTTGCAGCTCAAACTCCATGTTCTATGAGAGACCTTTCCCTGTCTCCTTTAATCTTACTGCCTTCCCTCTGAGACTGCCCCCAATTTATCCTGTCTATATCTTATTCTATACGGTTACTTGCATGTTGTCTCCCCCATTAGACTATGAGTTCCTTGGAGGAAGGCTCTGTTTTTACTTTTCTTTGTACCCCTAGTCCTTATTACAGGCCCTGCACATAGTAGATGTTTAATAAATGCTTTGTAATTGAGTGGTTGTCCAGACTCGGATTGAAGACTTCCAAGGAGGTGGAACCCATGACTATTCTACTTTTAGACATCTTTAATTGTAAGGACATCCCCTACCCTGCCCTGCCATGACATTTAACCTAAATTTAACTCTTTGTAATTTCCATAGTGGATAGAATGCTTGGATTTGAGTTATGAATACCTGTGTTTGAATCATACCCCTGACACAGTAAGATGTGTGACCATGGGCAAGTCACTCTACTTTCTCTTGGACTCTGTTTCCTAGTCTATAAAATGAGGATATTAATACCTGTAATAGTTATCTCACAGGGTTGTTTGAGAGACTAAATGAAATAAATACAGAAACAGAACTTTGCCAACTTTAGTGGGTGTCATGCATAGAGAATCAGCCACAGAGTCCAGAAGACCCATGTTCAAATCTTACTTCTGTTAGTTATGTGGCTCTGGGCAAGTCAGTTAAGTGCACACTCATTACACTGGGCAACTTTCTAAGACTGTATGTTTCAGGGGAGGTGCTAACAAACACTGGTAGAGGTATTTTCCTCTTCCAAAAATTCCTCATGCCAATGAAAGAGGTCCAGTCTCTACTGCTATAAATGTGACATTCTTTTTATCTGTTTTATGGAAAACCATAATGGCAGACTCAGTGCAATCTACCATAAAAGTATTAGATGGGAAGTTAGGAGATCTGAATCACAACCTCATCTTCAACTAGGAGCATCAAGTAAAATGATATTTGTGAAGCACTTAGCACAGTGTCTAGCATGTAGTTTGTGCTTTATAAATGTTGTTATTATATTTCAGTTCAAATATAACATTATTTGCATAGTGTATTATTATGCTTCAACAATATGTCATAATACATAGTATAGTTCAGCTCAAATGCAATATTATATTATTATATAATATAGATTATATATTTAATCTTAAATATAACATTATTATTTATAAAACATAATACATAGTATATTATTATGTTTCAGCTCAGATATAATATTTTATACAATATATCATAAAATATAGTATTATATATCTTCTCAAATACAATATTATTATGTGATATAGAATATATTTTAGCTCAAATATAACATTATTATTTGTAAAAAATAATACATAGTATATTATTATGTTTCAACTCAAATATAATATTTTATACAATATATCATAATATATAGTATATATTTTCTTAAATACAATATTACTATATAATATAGAATACATTTCAGCTCAAATGTAATATTATTAGATATAAAGCATAATGAATAGTGTATTATTATGTTTCAACAATATATCATGATATATTTCAGCTATAATGCAATATTATATAATATAGAATATATGTCATCTCAAATATAACATTATTATTTATAAAATGTAATACATAGTATGTTATTATGTTTCAACTCAAATATAATATTTTATACAATATGTCATAATATATAGTATATATTTTCTCAAATACAATATTATCATATAATATAGAATACATTTCAGCTCAAAGGTAACATTATTAGATATAAAGCGTAATGAATAGTGTATTATTATGTTTCAACAATATATCATAATATATTTCAGCTATAATGCAATATTATATATATAGAATATATGTCATTTCAAATATAACATTATTATTTATAAAATGTAATACATAGTATGTTATTATGTTTCAGCTCAAATATAATATTTTATACAATATGTCATAATATATAGTATATATTTTCTCAAATACAATATTATTATATAATATAGAATACATTTCAGCTCAAATGTAACATTATTAGATATAAAGCATAATACATAGTATATTATTATATTTCAGCTCATACATAATATTTTATACAATATATCATAATATATAGTATATTTTAGCTCCAATGCAATATTATTAGATAATATAGAACATATTTTAGGTCAAATATAATATTATTATATATAAACATAATACATAGTATATTATGTTTTAGCTCAAATATAGTATTTTATGCAATGTATCAATATATAGTATTATATTTCTGCTCAAATACAATATTGTTATATAATACAGAATGATTTTTATAAGTTCAAATCCAGCCTTAGACACTTAGCTGTGTGACCCTGGGCAAGTCACTTAACCCTGTTTGTCTCAGTTTCCTCATCTGTAAAATGCACTGGAGAAGGAAATACAAATCACATCAGTAGTTTTGCGAAGGAAACCCAAAATAAAGAGTCATAAAGAGTCAGATACTACTGAAATGACTGAACAACAACAAAACCCATCTGTCTCGGCCTGGTCTGGCCCTCTACCTCATGTGTGACCTAGCTGCCTCCATACTTCGGTCAGTGGGCAGGTTCCATGTGTAGATTTCAGCAATAAAAATGCATCCTTTTCATAATTTCTTTCTGAATCCGGCTAAGGAGTAGTTGTGATTTGCCCCTTTTTCAGGTCTGCCACTTTTTTCTCCCTAAGCTAGTTATAGGTGATGTAAGATGCTGTCAGACTTTGCTTCCTACAGATGTATATTGTGGAGCTGGATTCTATATTGCACATCTGTCCAGCCTCATATCTATTTGGCAGGTGGTGAATGTTTTCTGAGAGGATACATTCTAAGCTATAACTCTGTCCCAAAGCATTCAACCAAACTGATGGTAGAAAAAGGTTACTGAAAAAGCTGAAATCGCCAGAGAGCTGGGGGAGCAAAGAAGCCTCCTTGGAACTTGCTGCTGACATAATGGCTTGGCTCTGACATGAGGCAGGAGGGAAGAGTGTTCAGTTTGTCTTTAGGGGGAGATTGAGGCAGCAAGTTTTGACCTTGGTGAAAAGAGGCCATAAATTTAGAGTCTGTGGGACCCATTGTGGGTGTTACTGCAGAAGGGTTTCATATGATCATAAAGTTAGAACTTGGGAAGGCCATGGGCAGCAGGGCAGAAAACAGTGATATTCAGTTCGACAGGAATTTATTAAGCCCCTCCTCTGGGCAAGGAATGGTGCTTTATGCTGAGAATACAAAGGCTAAAAACCAAACCAAAAGAAAAAAGTTCCTGACCTCAAGTGGTTCCCATTCTGGGTAAGGATAGGCAAACACCATCTATTTAGATAATTAAAAAAAACACAAATCTTTGCAAAGTTTCAAGTGGGAAGACAGCACTAACCACTGAGTTTGGGGAGGGTAGGAGTAGGCCAGGGATCAGGAAGACCTCATGTGGGAGTGGGCATCTGGAGGGTTCTTTTTTTTTTTTCTTTTTGGAGGGCAATTTGGGGTTAACGTCACGTGGCTAGTTTTTGTGTTAAGGGTTTGAGGCCAAATTTGAACTCAGGTCCTCCTGACTCCAGGGCCGGCGCTCCATTCACTGCACCACCTAGCCACCCCCTGGAAGGTTCTTTAAAGGGTGCTGGGATTCTCCAAAGTGGAGGTGGGGATGGAGCGGTATTCCTGACGTGGGGCATTCTCTATGCAAAGGCCAGAAGCAGAAGGGAGAGTGTTGGGTATAGAGATCTGCTAGCAAGCAGCTGCAGAGCAAAAGGATTCCATTCAATTCATATTCAGCCATTATTCTAACTGATTGACATACACTGTATAACTGGTTTTGTGCTATCACCTCAAAGGGATGCTATGAATATTTTAATATATAAACCACTCTTTCTGTCACTGGCCTCCCTGAAGGCAGAGACTATCTTACTTTTTCTATTCAGGTCTCCAGTGCTTAGCAAATGGCACCTGGTACAAGATTAGTGCTTAATGCATTCTTTTTCATTCATTCATTCATTCACTCATTCATTCATTTGTTCATTTGTTTGGTTGTTCAAGGAGGAAGCTCTCTGGTGTGAGGGCTTCCTCTTTGCCGTCTACCTGGCACTCAACTCCCACCTGTGGCTCCAAGAAGTTGTAGCATGTGCAGCAGCCACACCCCATAAACCATTTCAACAGATAGGCCAAACCTGTTTGAAGGTAACGAATGGGTCCCATTAGTGAGTTAAGAGGGTGTCTACCCCAAATGTATGGAGACCTCACTTAGCAGAATGGGTGAATGAGAACAATTTGTTTCAATGGCCATGAAAGTGTCTGAAGCTGTTACTTCAGAGTGCTTAGAACTTGGTCAGACATCGAAAATGCAAAGGTCATCCACTGTACCATGGGTCATCACCATTCAACTTTAATGACTCTGGAAGAGAGTGAGGCTGACAGTTTTGTAACTCTGCCTCACTTAAATCCAGTTCACCACCGAATTAAGACATCACCTGCGGTGTCATTGGTCTTCTTTAAAAATGGACAGAGCAAATGAAAGCTAATGACTCTACAAGAAATCAAGAAATTATTGAACAAAAGCAAAAGAATGAAAAAATAGAAGACAATGTGAATTATGTCATTGGAAAAACAACTGACCTGGAAAACAGATCTAGAAGAGATAATTTAAACATAAACTCCCTGAAAACCATGATCAAAAACAGAGCCTAGATATCATCTTTCAAGAAATTATCAAGGAAAACCTCCCTGAAATTCTAGGACCAGAAGGGAAAACAGAAATGGAAATATTCAATCGATCACATTCTGAAAGAGATTCCAAAAGGAATATTATGGCCAAATTCCAGAATTCCCAAGTCAAGAGAAAATATTGCAAGTAGCCAGAAAGAAATAATTCAGGTATTGTGGAAACACAAATAGGATAACACAAGATTTAGCAGTTTCTACATTAATGTATTAGAGGACTTAGAATATGATATTTTGGATGTCAAAGGAGGTAGGATTAAAACCAAGAATCACCCTCTCAGCAAAACTGAGTGTGTCAGTGAGGGGAAAAATTGATATTCAATGACATAGAGGAATTTAATGCATTCTTGAGAAGCCAGAACTAAATAGAAAATTTTACTTTCAAATACCGGGAAGCATGTAAAGGTAAACAGAAAAGAGAAATCATAAGGCACTTATGGAAGTTGAACTGTACACATTCCTACATGGAAAGATGTAACTCATGAGACCTTTCTCATTATTAAGGTAGTTGGAGGGAATATATATAGACAGAGGGCACAGGGTCAGTTGAATATGAATGGATGATATTGAAAAAATAAAATTAAGGGGTGAGAGAGGAATGTACTGGGAGAAGGAGAAAGGGAGAGGTGGAATGGGGTAAATTATCTCACATAAAAGAGACAAGAAAAAGCTTTTACAGTGGAGTGGAAGAGGGGAGAAGTGAGAGGGAATGAGTGAACCTTATTCTCATCAGATTTGGCTTAAGGAGAGAATAACATACACACTCAATTGGCTATCTTACCCTAAAGGAAAGTAGGAGGAAAGGGGATAAGAAAGGGGGTGCAATAGAAAGGAGGGCACATTGGGGGAGGGGGTTATTAGAAGCAAACACTTTTGAGGAGGGACAGGGTCAAAGGAGAGAACCAAAGAAATGGGGCAGGATAGGATGGAGGGAAATACAGTCTTTCACAACATGACTATTGTGGGATTGTTTTGCATGACTACACATGTACAACCTATATTGAATTGCTTGCCCTTTCAATGTGGGGGTAGGGAGGAAGGAAGAGAGAGAATTTGGAACTTAAAGTTTTAAAAGATGAATGTTAAAAATTGTTTTTATATGCAACTGTGAAATAAGATACACAGGCAATGGGGTATAGAAATCTAGCTTACCCTTACCTTACCAGGAAAATAGAAGAAGAGGGGGGATAAGAGAATGCATAGTGGTGATAGAAGGGAGGGCAGATTGGGGAAAGGGGTAATCAGAATGCATATTGTCATGGGGTAGGGGGAAGGAAGAGATAGGGAGAAAACCTGGAAATCAAAATCTTGTGGAAGTGAATGTTGAAAACGAAAATAAATAAATTGCAATGTGAAACAAAACAAAACAAAACAACCAAAAACAAAGGACAGATGTTCATTCACTTATTCCTGGGAGCGGTACTGGTATATGCCCAAGTATCCAGTCATGGGAACAGGTTAACAACTATTTTTGGTATAATTTTAAACTGCTTTCTGAAACAGTTGGACCAATTCAAGTTGTCCAGGTAGAAATCCAGAAATGACAGGCATTTATAAGAAGGGTATCTGAACTCCCCTGAAAAAAAACATAAAAACAAATCCTGGAGAGTCAGAACTCACAAAAGGGGGAAACAATTTTCCAACCCAAGACAAATTAGAAGGTTGGTAGTGAATGTCTATCACACTGGGGTGAGTGGAACACAGTCCAATGCAGGCTGCACCATCACAGGTCACAACAAAAGTCTGTATCTCCTCCTGCAGTAGGCCCTTCCTATTTCCCAGAGTCATTAATCATCTACCCACACACACATACACCCACCCAAACACCCATTCACAAACACACTATTTGGTATTTGTTTTCTGTGCAGTGGCGGACTGAGCAAAAGACCTGTTGCCCAACTGCATGAGGAGGTTGGATGATTCTCCTCCTAGACGTATGGAATGACATGGAATTGAAGGGTCATGATCCCTGTTTGAGAGCATGTACAATTAATCTGTAACTTGAATTCTCTAGCCACATGAGGAAGAAACAGACTTTGGACAGGCTGCTGAGCCAGAACTGGGAGTGTGAATAGAAGACTCCTGTGATGATAACACAATGATTTTTCTTTCCCTGATGTCCGGTAAGGGGGACAAGTGGCTAGGAACTCTGGGTCCTCTGTCACCTGGAGCTGTGCTTCCAGATGCTCTTCAACTGAGCTCAAGCAGCCATGAGCACATGTCCCTTTTGTCCCTGGTGTATCTGTTATTTCTTGCCTCATAACTGCTATGGGATGGGGAGAACCCAAATATTGGTACTTGGGGTTTGTGGATGAAGAATATGTTTTAGGAATAATAATTTGGCTTCCAAGATGTCATAATTCAGAAGACCAGTGAAAATGTGATCATAATATCCCTGGTGAGCTGTAACAAGGACCTGAGCCACATGAGAAGGTGTGTGACTAGAGATAAAGGGCATTGTAGAATTGGCAAAGCTTCGATATGGGGGTGAGAGAGAAAGAAGAGTTAAGGATGAGATTGAGGTTGTGAACCTTGCTGGCTAGAATAATGATGGTGTCAACAGAAACAGGGAATTTGGAATAGGGATGGGTTTGGGTAAAAATATGACAAGTCCCATTTTGGAAGTATCTATTTGAGGTGCCTGTCCAGGCAAAGGTGTTTAGCAGTCAACTGACAATGCACACTGGAATTCAGAAGAAAGATTAAGGATGTACATGTGTGTATGTGTGCACATAATGATACATGATAGTTATTTTGATAGAAATAAAAATTGAACTCATGGGAGCTGGTGATATGATCAAGGGGAGTGTAAAGAGAAAAGGGATGGACTCACAACAGATCCTTGGGAGATATTCACACTTAGTGGGAGGGAGGAAGATGATAATTCAGCAAAGGGTACTGAGAAGGAACGGTCAGATAAGAACAAAAGAAAGAGTGTAACAGAAACCAAGAGGAGGAAAAAGCAGCCAGAAAGAGGGCATGGTTGATTGTGTTAAATGCTGCAGAGAAATCAGATTAGAATAATGATGGAGAAAAAGCCAGCAGATTTAGCAGTGAAGATCGTGTTGTTAATGTTGGGAGAATAATTTCACTTGAGTAATGGGCCAAGAACCAGACTGTAATGGGTTGAGAAGTGAGTGGGAGCTGAGGAAATAGAGACCACATGTATATTGTTGTTTTGTCCTTTGTTCCAGAAGAGGACCCACAACATCAGGGGGGGTGATGTCTGGACTAGCAAGTGATTGGGCTTGAGGGAGGCAGAGCTGTGCAAAGCCATCAGCCTCACTCTCTCCTCCAGAGTGATCCGAGTCTATGGCAAGACATAGGTCAGGATGACTGATGATGAGGTCACATGTATAGATGACCTTTGTAGTGATTTGGTTGTAGAAGGTAGGAGATATAGAAGGATAGCCCGAAGATAAGTCAGAGTCACATGAAGGGTTTTAAAGAATAGGGAAGACAGACCTGGGCATATTTATAGACAATTGGAGAAGGAGTCAATACATTGAAAAAGCCAGAGAAAGTGATTAAGGGGGCAAGATTTAGAGGAGATATCAAAGGATGAGTCCAAGGGCACAATTAGAGAAGATGGCATTGGCAAAAAGGAGTGTCTCCTCTTCCTCAGAGAGTGAGGCCAGGGAAGAAAGAATGGGACACGGTGTAGATGAAGGTCTGAGATATGGTATAAGATAAAAACGGAATCCACCTTTAGTTATTCAGTAAAGTAGGAGGCCTTTGGGGAAATGGACAGAGAAAGTGGCTTGAAGAGAAACCCAAAATATTTGGAAATGGTTGTTATGGTGAATGTACTAAAAATGAAATGACTGGCTTGCCAAAAAACACGTTTATTCTGTGCCTGGATACTTCTCATGTCAATGAACTTATCCATTCTTTATCTTCCACCCACCAATTTTTTTCATTCACTCCTGTCTCAGCTGACCTAGCTGTCTACTGATGTCTACAGAATAAAGACTCTTGGCTCTCCAAAGAGCCCACAGCTATGTCCCATTTCTTATGTCACTACAATTCATTACTGAGCAATTTGTTCCACTGGGCTACCATCAAGGGGCTTATTGAAGTTGAAACATGGTTCTAGACAAGTTCTGTGGGAACTTAGATAGAGTTATGATGGGGAGGGGAGGGCAAGGCAGTCTGATTATTCCTCAAACACATATTAGGGCCCTCAGAGGAGGCAAGAAACTCTTTGTCAAGGGCTGCATTTGATTGTTTTTGGTTAAATCCCAGTCCTGTTGGAGGAGGCAGAGGAAATGAGCGAATGTGGAAGAATTTTATGAAAAATCATGTTTGTTCAGTAAATGAGAATTGTGGGGTCAGTTACAAGGCCTTTCAGGACTGAATGAGTCAGGCAGACCTCAGAGGAAGAGAGACCTTTGTGGAATCTCAGGGTTGTAACTGAAGATTTATTACACAGGCAGATTCATCTTTGTTGTTCATGGGGCTGACATCCCTGTGAATGAAATGTTTTATATTAGCAGGGGAGGAATTGTTTAGTACAAGCAAAGCAGCCGGCCCCACTTCATTAAAGCTGAGCCAAGACGAAGAGAGTTTAAGGAGTTATGAGACTGGAGAGGAGGCCAAAAGGACATGTGCTTTGGGACTAGATCGAGAGACTTGACTTGGCACAAAACTCAAAAAATTGTAAGATCTTCCTTGTATGAGCAGGGCACAGATGCATCATGGGAAAAAGAGCAGCATTAGGAAGAATTTCCAATTTGCAGGCTCAGGAACAAGGGTTTCCAAGCTTAGGTGGCATCTCTTATGTACAGTAATGCCTGTGCTAGAAGTTCCTTGTTACTTGGCACAGTGGAAAGAGAAACGAATTTATACCCAGAGACCCTGAGTTCAAATCCTGCCTCAGCTACCTATTATGTGTATAATCTTAGGCAAACCAAACAATTGAAGCTGGTTTTCTGCTCCTACATCAGAAGCAAGGCCGCTGTATGTCTAGTGAACTGCCCTTTGGCCTGCCCCACCCTGCCATTGTCTCCTATTAGCCCAGTATCTTCAATAAAATTGTCATTTGGTGGTGGGGGTGGGGGTTGTTGTGCGTCATACTCTCTCTAAACTCACCTTACTCCCTTTATCCAACCCTCTCTGCCCATAGAGGCATAAGGGTCTATCTCATCATGGAGCTCCTAGGCCTGGACTCCTGAAACTTGTTAACTTCTTTTTTACAATGTAGCCATAGAGGTGAGGCTTAATCTTCTCAACCAAAGGCATGATTTTCCTGTGTGTCATCATCAGCCTTTCATCCAATGACCCACAGTCCTAAGCTTTTGACCTTCGTTCTCTTTAAAAATTTTTAATGTTTATTTAAAAAATTTTGAGTTTTAAATTCTCTCTCTTCCTCCATTCCCCTCCCATTGAGAAGGCAAACAATATGATACCCAATATACATGTGAAGTCATGCGAAACATATTTCCATCAGTCATGTTGCAAAAAAAGCAAGAAGAAAAATAAAGCAAAAAACAATATACTTCAATCTGTATTCAGAATTCATCAGTCCTCTTTGGAGGGTGACAGCATTTTTCATCATTAGCCCTTTGAAATTGTCTTAGATTATTGTATTGGTCAGAGTAGTTAATTCTTTCATAGATGATCATTGTTGCAATACTGTTATTACTACATCTGATACTCTCCTGGTTCTACTCACTTCATTTTGCATCAGTTCATGTAAATCTACCCAGGTTTTGCTGAAACCATCTTGCTTGTCATTTCTTACACTATAGCACCATAGTATTCCTTCACAATCATATACTATAACTTGTTCAACCATTCCCAAATTGATGTTCATCCCCCCCAATTTCCAATTCTTTGCCACCATGAAAAGAGCTGCTATATTTTTTGTGCATATTGATTCTTTTCCTTTATCTTTGCTTTCTTTGAAAGACAAACCTAAGTAGGGGTATCTGAGTTAAAGGATATGCACAATTTTATAGCCCTTTGGGCATAGTTCCAAATCATTTGCCAGAATGATTGAATCAAGTGATAACTCCACCAACAATGCATTCGTTTTTCCTATTTTTCCACATCCCCTCCAGAATTTGTCATTTTCCTTTTCTTGCATGTTAGTCAATCTGATAGGTGTGAGATGGTATTTTAGAGTTGTTTTAATTTGAATTTCTCTAATTATTAGTGCTTTAGAGCATTTTTTTAATATGAGCATTAATAGCTTTAATTTCTTTTTCTGGAAACTGCCTATTTGTATCCATTGACCATTTATCTATTGGGGAATGGCTCTTATTTTTATAAATTTAGTTCAGTTTCCTATATATTTGAGAAATAAGGTTTTATCAGAGAAAATTGCTGTAGAAAGCATTGTTAGTTTCCTGCTTTCCTTCTAATTTTGTTTATATGGGTTTTGTTTGCACAAAACCTTTTTAATGCCATGTAATCAAATTTTATATTTCATTTCCCATGATCCTCTCTACCTCTGATCTGACAAGTAAATTTATTCAGGTTCCCCTAATTTGCTTATGAGACCTCTCTTTATGTCTAAATCATTTATCCATTTTGGCCCTATCTTAGTATATGATGCGAATGCTGGTTGATGCCTAGTTTCTTCCAAACAGCTTTTTAGTTTTCCCAGAAATTTTAGTCAAATAGTGAATTCTTGTTCCAAAAGCTGGGATTTAGATTGCTATAGTCTACTACTGTGCATTGTATGTTTAATCTTTCCACTGATTCACAGATCTATTCTTAGCCAGTTCCACATTGTTTTGATGATTACCACTTCCTGATATAGCTTGAAATCAGGTACTGCTAGGAATCTTCTTTCACATTTTTTCATTGATTCCTTTGATATTCTTGACTTTTTTTATCTTCCAGATGAATTTTGTTATGTTTTTTTTTCTAGCTCTACAAAACAATTCTTTAGTATTTTGGCATAGATCTGAGTAAATAAATTAAGTAGAATTGTCATTTTTTTATTATATTGGTTTGGCCTATCCAAGACCAATTCATATTTCTCCATTTGTTTAGATCTGTCTTTATTTGTGTGAAAAGTGTTCTGTAATTGTGTTCGTATAGTTACTGGATATAGCTTGACAGATTCCCTGGTATTTTTTACAGCCTATAGTTATTTTAAATGGAATTTCTCCTCCTAGCTCTTCTTGCTGGGTTTTGCTGTTAGTGTATAGCAATACTGATGATTTGTGCGGGTTTATTTTATATCTTAGAACTTTGCTAAAGTTGTTTTCTAGGCAAAGATACCAGAATAGTTTGCTATTTCCTTCTCCAGCTCATTTTATAGATGAGGAAACTGAGGCAAACAGGGTTAAGTCATTTGCCAGATTTACCCAGTTAGTATTTGGTTGAGGCCAGATTTGAACTCAGAAAGAAGAGTCTTCCTGACTCCAAGCCTGGTACTCTATCCATTGTGCCACCCAGCTGCCCATCATCTGAGAAGAGTAGTAGCTTTGTTTCTTATTCTTATTTCTTCAAAAAAATATTTTTGTCTTATAGCCATCGCTCTCATTTCTAGTGCAATATTGAACAATAGTGGACGTCCTTGCTTCACTTCTGATCTTATTGGGAAGACTTCACACTTATCTCCATAATAGATAATGCTTACTCTTGGTTTTGGATAGATACCATTTATCATTTTAAGAAAAGCTCCATTTATTCTTATGCTTTTTAGTATTTTGAAAAAAAAATAGTAATAGGTGTTGCATTTTGCCAAAAGCTTGCCCAAGAAGCTAGAGTCAATGGGGGCTGCATATCTATGCCATTCCCCATTGGCATCTGTTTTTCTCCCATAAGTACTGTCTTGTGCGGCAGTGCCACCTTTCATTCCCCTACAGTAAAGAAATTTCCACTGTACTTTTCTTTTTCTTTTCTACCTTTCTTGCATGAGAAGAGTAGCAAGCTTCACTATTTGCCCTGCAAGACCATCTCTGGTCTTTTAGTTGCTGAGTTTGAAAAGCCGCCATCGATTTAAATCAATTATTTCAGAGCTTTGATATTTTTAGAGTGTCATTGTAAAGAATACTGTAACCCTATCAGGACCTGTGAAGAGCTCCATAAGCAGTGAAGTTTATATCTTTCCATAAAGCTCAAATGTCTAACCTGAAACAGAATTTGTGGCTTATTAGCTGGGATCAAGGCAAAGGGGCAAATGACAGGGGTGGAATTGACATAGAGGCAGCCAGTTCCCAAACTCTAGAAGATGGAAGTGGGAAAAGATAAGATAAAATGGCATTAGCACAGAGATTGCCTGCCTCTGACTCTGTCATAGTTTTCTATGATGAGACTGTGATAGTGAGTCTGGACCTCTAAAGCAGCAGAGATTAAGGATATTACCAAAGCAGGGCAGCCATCAAAAGCAGGGCAGCCATCATCAAGGAAAAGTGGCTAGAGGATGAATCAGCATCTGAATTGGCATTGCTGGAGATTGCCCTAGAGGAGGAGGCAAAGATCAGTCAAGTCACCTGGACCATCGCTTCCTTTAGGTGACTAGATATTGACTCTCCTGGAGGCTGTGAGCACAGAGATATTGAGTTACTCTGGCTTGTCTACTTTGGGAATCATTGTAGGGAACCTGAGTCTAGGGAGCTGAACAATGTGTGTGAACTCTTCGGTTTGAGCCATACCTAGAGATTAGTTAAGGAATACATAAATATGAGAGGAGCCACCACCATATAATGTGCATACAAGTTGTTTATTGATCTTTTATTTTATTGTTTTTGTAAATAAAATTGTCAGTGCTGGACAAAAATAGAACCAGAAGCAAAACCCAAACCAAACTCAAACACAGACCAAACATGATGAACCAACAAGCATTTATTGGGTTAACCAGCAAGGAACCCCCACTCACACTGATAGAGAATCCTCTTCCTCCCTTTGAGACTATAGTCTCACAATATTTTTAGAAATTTCCAAATCAGTATCAGTTCAAACAGAAATGCTAAGCAGCTTATGGGAAAAATAACAGGCCCATCACACACAGAGAACTTATTAAAACAAGCAAAATTACAATAAAAATCCAACATAGCAGAAGCTTTGGGGGTGTCAAGTCCTTTGGCAGTCTCTGATCTTCAGGTGTCTGTGAATGGATCAGGACAGGCTTGTGGAAGCACTTCCTTGACCATATTCAAGTTCTAGTCATTTGTAGAGATTCTCTAGGTGATGCTGCTGAAGTCTGCTAGTAATAAGACATCATAATTTACTAAAAACCTGTCAAAATCTAATCAAGTTGCCTTCCAGCAATTAGTTCATGTAATAAAAACCAATCTGAACCTTATGGAGATAACCTTATAAACAACAGAGATATAGGAAGAGCATCAAAGTAGGCTACCAAAAAAAGTACTTTATACTTCCTTCCAATTAAAGCAATTCAGAGGTCCTGAGGTAGTTGAAACAACAATATTGATTATAAAAACATATTACAGTTTTACCTCCTGTGGTTAGAAAAATTTGCTATGAAAGGAAAAAGTGACATGCTTATAACAAGACTGGTCCTCCAGTCCCAAGTCTAAAGGCACAGAGTGATTTAACAGAGCTATAAAAGGATAAAACACCCTTAGTTCTGTTTGATTTCAGGTAAGAGTCATAGTGAACTTTTTGGAACAACCGATTATGTAGCAAAGTTCTATATTATTCACAGGGTATCATAGCCAAGCTCAGGATTAACCAGGTGGGAAATATCCCTGTTCAAAAAGGAAATAATACAATGAAGAAACTGAGTCAAGGCCTCAACTTTCCTAGATACAAACATTCTCTAACAGCTTTTGGATCACATTACCTTCCAGCAGCTTGTGTCATTTCCCTTCAATGGTGGATTATTGACATAATGATACTTAGACATTTATATCTGAATTCAAAACTCAGAACAATATCAGATTATAGTACTAAGAGATTTTACCTCAAATAGTAAATTTCACTAATCACAACTTAGGGTTCGATGCAGTTATTATTATTTCTCATGTTGCAATAACAGTTAACAATAAAGTTTACCAGGCCTTTCAAAAAAATTCACTCAATATTATCTTCTTTCCTCTTCCTCTTCCTTCTTTTTTTCTTTTTCTTCTTCTCCCTCAAATTTAAACTCATCCTGGTACAAAAATCAATCATTAGAAATTAAGAAAATTATTATATTCTGGAATTCCATGTAGATAGTAAAATGATAGCTCACTGAAAACTCAGAGAAACATTGACTACTATAGATATCCATCTCTTAAGGTATTATGTGTTCACCCCCAAGGAAAAAAATAAATCTTTACGACTAGAATCTGTTCAGACTAAGTTGGCTCAAGATGTGCCTTTATGTACTATTATACCAGGTATAATTTCATAATTTTCATAGTAACAAATGATGACATAAATCACTTCTATACTGTATGTAATCTTATATTATAAGTCTCCCTTCCCTTTACTTTGGCAATGAGTGTTTGTGATGGAAGAAAAGATTCCATTTTCTCAGTAAATCAATTCATTATTTTAGAATTTCACAGCATTAGCAAGTTCTTTCACAGGGCCGATAAGATTTAATGACCCCCCCCCCCCAGGAACCTGAGAAGTTTACAAAGAAGGAAATTTTAAAAGGTTCTCCTCCCCCCTGGTTTTCTTTTTTAAAAATATACCCAATTAAATACTTGATAGGTTTAACTTTATGACATCAGCCTTTAATAACCTAATAATTTCACAGTATTCAAATCAAAAGGAGTTAAATTTTCCTATAATTCCATTATCCTCTCAATAGCATTTCTTATACAATGGTTTCCCAAAATTCACAATATAAGAAAATTTAGAAACACGATAATAACACATACAATATTATGGACTTAAAAAATGAAACAAAACTTACTCCCAATCAAATGCAATCAAATCAATTGAACGAAATTCCAAATTATCTTACGCAGAAAATCACTTTATCAGTTTTGCATTCTATACTGATTGCATTCAAGACTAGCATAGAGTAATTTTAATCCAATTATATATAACTTTAACAAAACTTATTTTTGCAGTTTCTAAACATTTGTCTTAATGCCAAATATTAAGTGTTTATTCAATTAAGGTCTAATTTACTGACAGAGGGCCAAATATCACAATTATCCTAATAGAAAAACACACCTCATTTAAAATGAAACTAGAATAAATTCAATCACATCTGGATCTATATGTATGAATGGTATCACACAAAACCTCAATTTCCCCAGGGGTCATTTACTAGTAGTACTCATATTATAGGGCCTGCTACTTTTATTTAGTCTACTGCCAAAGATTTAAGGTGGCAGTCTTGTATTCCCTGCCTTCCTACCCCCTTTTAGGATCCATGAAGGTTTTATTTTCTTCACATAATAACTAAAATATACCCTTCTGATGGTGCTTCAAGGACAGAATTTTGGTAATCTATCTTCAAATAATTCAATGCTGCAAATATTTCTATATTTTCCATATCATAAATAATAACTATATAAATTTGATTATATCTTTTCCTCAATGAGATTAAAAAGTCTCCCTCAAATCTCTTTCTGATTCTCCAAACCCTCCATTCACATTCCATGCAGAGAGAACAATCTTCTTTAACTGTCTGCTCATTCTCTTCTCATCCCTACTTATTTAAGCTTTGTCTCTTCCTTCATTTATATTTACCCAGTGGACTCTGCTTCAAACTCTTGAGAACCTCACCTTTTTTGTTTCCTTGGCCAACGTTTCTCTTTCTGCTCAACGTTCTGCTGCTTACTCAATTCTACTAGTCTTTCCTTCCCAATCAGGTGGACTTAATCTGTACTCCACTGAAGTTTGCTTTACACTTAGCCTCATTTTTATTACACAAAACCAATTAATAGTAATACTGTCACCTTTTTTTGGGGGGGGAGGAGAGAAGTTCTTAAAGACTCATAAATGCATAGTTCATTCCAGTATCTTCAAAGCCTATAGTTTGTATAAGTAACAGTCAAATACATCTAATTTCAACTTACTGAGTAGAACTGCAAAGTTTAAGGTCCCACCTAGTTCCTCCTTGATAACCTTAGAGAAGTCATCTATCTCCTCAGAATCAACCCCTTTGGGGTGGCTAGGTGATGCAGTGAATGGAGCACTGGCCCTGGAGTCAGGAGGACCTGAGCTCAAATTGGGCCTCAGATTTCTTATTATCTGTGTGACCTTGGGCAAGTCACTTAACCCCAACTGCCCTGCCTTCCCCCCTCCAAAAAGCAAAAAACAAAACAAAACGAGAATTAACCCCTTTAATGCTGGAAAGGCAATTCATCCAGCTATTTCAGGAAGAAGTTCACTTGGCCATGACCAACTATTGGCACAGGAATGTCACAGATGTTGGTACCATAAAGGGTTTCTGCTACCCCTATCACAACAAGAAGTTATAATTGCTGTCTAATATCCTAATGGTTCAAATTGAATTCATAATCAGTAGTTCATAGCTCTAAGGCCTAATGTACAGAACTTATAATCATGACCCCTTTGGAATCATATCTAACTGATTAATTCTGATTGGAATACAATGATCATCTATTACAAGTTAAATGATTCTATGCAGGTCAAACAGGTAGTAAAAGGGTCAGTTCTGATCTGAGAGTGGTCACAGTGATATATTTAGGCCAATGCTGCTCTGGTATTACTCCTGTGATAATCTCCTGCAACTGCCCCTAACGATCTGTGCCAGGAAACAAGTCAGTGGACTATAGATGTAGAATGATGTATTTGTTGTCAGACATGGCCAGTCAGTTCATAGGATCAATCACTCTGTCAAAAGACAACAAGCATTTATTAAATACCTACTATATGCCAGGCACTGTGCTAAGTACCAGGGGTACAAAGAAAGGCAAAAGATAGTCTCTGCCCTCAAGGAGCTAACAATCTAATGGAGGAGACAACATATAACAACCATGAACAATATATGTGTATATGTGTATGTGTGTGTGTGTGTGTGTGTATAAACACACATAATAAATTGGAGGTGATCAATACATGGAAGGCACTGATATTAAGGACAGTAGATTCAAAACTGCAAGCAACCCTAGAGACCATCTAGGTCAACCCATCCATTTTGTAGATGAGGAAACTTCAGATCAGAGAAGTTAAATAACTTGTTCATGATCACACAGTAGCAATATTTGAACCCACATTTTCCTGACTCCAAGTCCAGTATTTTAACTACCATGCTTCTTTGTTCCAAGAGAGGGTTCCATTGTCAAGAAGGAAAGATAGTCATTGGGATGCTATAATGTAAAAAATAACTGTCAATAAAATATTAAAAGAACAAGCTATTGTGCCAGATTTTCCAATGTGATAGGAAAAGGATCCATGGTGCTGTTACCTAGGTAGAGGGGAAGAAGAGTCACATGCCTCAAACTCTCCTAAAGCTGATGATGAAGTCTGATAGGTAGGCACTGAATCAGAGATGATAAGAATGAGAGTCATGGCGGCAGGGCTAGAAAGTTTTCAAAATGATTTGTGTCTGTTACCTAATTGAAGCCTCATCGTAACCCTGTGACATTGCTATTACTGATATTATCTCCATTTTATAGACGAGCCTCAGATCGATTTAGTGGTTTGCTAAGTTAGTGTCAAAGGTGGGATTTGAGACCAAGACCAGAACTCTATCTGCTACATAACTGCCCCAATATCAGACTAGGAAAGTAGGGGGAACCCAATGGTACCTCCAGGGCCCACTTTAGTAGTATGTGATTCTAACCTTTTTTAAAATCCTGTGACTTTAAGTATCAGTTAATTTCCAGTGGATAATTGGCACTCTCCAGAGGCCAAGACCATTTCCATTGGAGGCCCATTGAAAAGTGGCACATTGGAAAGAATGATGGTTCTAGATTCTAGAACCAAAATCATTGATACAAATTCTGCTTCTTTTTTTTTTATAAGCAGTCGGGGTTAAGTAACTTGCTCAAGGTTACACGGCCAGTTATTTCTGGGTGTGGTGCTAAGTATCTGAGCCCAGATTTGATCCCCAGGTCATCCATACACTGGAGCCCATGCTCTTACTCGCTGAGCCACCTGGCCGCCCCTAAGCAATTGGGGTTAAGTAACTTGCTCAAGGTTACACGGCCAGGTGTTTCTGGGTGGGTGCTAAGTGTCTGAGCCTGGATTCGATCCCCAGGTCATCCTGACACTGGAGCCGGTGCTCTTACTCGCTGTGCTACCTGGCCACCCCTACAAATCTTGCTTCTTAAAGTCCTGCTTCTTATAGTTACTACCTGTGTGACCATGGAAAAGTCACTTTGCCACCCTAAGCCTCAGTTTCCTTATCTATTAAATAAAAGGGGTTGACAACAGAAGGCATCTGAGTTGCCTTCCAACTCTAAATCTTCATTTTAGCTCTAAATCAGCAGTCTAATGTGTTAGATGTTACTCATGTAACAGTCATTCAACAAGGATTAAAACTAGGTGGCTCAGTGGATAGAGAGTGGGGCCTAGAGTCAGGAAATCTCATCTTCCTGAATTAAAATCTGGTCTCAGAATCTTACTAGCTGTGTGACCTTGGGCAAGTCATTTAACCCTATTTGCCTCAGTTTTCTCATCTGTAAAATGAGCTGGAGAAGGAAATGGCAAATCCTTCCAGTATATCTGCCAGAAAACTCCAAAGGGTCTCACGAAGAATTGGACATGACTGAAAAAGAACTGAACTGTGCACTTAGTACTGATATGTAATATACTGTACTATATTCACAAGTCAGAAATCATCTACTTTGACCTTGAGGAATTTACCATTTAGTCTGGGAGAAAATTCGGTCAGTCAGTCGGGGAGGAGGGGGCCATGGCATAATAAATGTCTTCAAGTGTTTGTAAGTCTGACATATAGAAGATAATTAGCCTTGTCCTATTTGTCTCTGGAGGGAAGACTAGGTGGAAGTTGTGGGGAGGAAGACTTCATCTTAGTAGACAGAAAAACTTCCTAATGATTACAGCTGTCTCAAAGAGACATGAGCTGTCTCGCTACTCTGTTCTTCCCCTCAGGAGATCTCCATGCAATGACTGTGGGTGACCCTTTGTCCAGAATATTAAGAATGGATTCTTGGTCACTTAGTGTTAAATAAATATTCACTGGGATGCTCTGGGTTCCTAGGATTCTCAGGCTGCAATCTGCACATTAAGAAAGTGGATGATAGAATTGCAGCACCAGAGGAAATAGTACTGGAAGGCACCATATGGGCCACTTAGCCCAACCCCCTCATTTGACCTCACTCACCCTCTGACTCCTCTCCCTCCTGGCCTGCTGAATTTCCACCCTCTATTCTAATGCCTTCTTGTCCTGATTAGCGACCCTCTCCCCAGAGCCACCATTTAGGAAGGAAGTCAGCTCTGCTTCACTGCACTCACTCCTGGGCTCTCTCTCCCCAGACTCTTCCTTCTTTTCTCCTAATATATTGCCCTCTCCCCTTTAGTCCTCAAATTCCTGCTCCCTTTTAGGTGTTATCTTTTCTCGTTAGAATGTAATCTACTTGAGGGTAAAGACTGTCTCACTTGACTGTATTCATTTCCCTGGAGCATAGTACAGTGCCTGGTACACAATAGGCACTTAATACATGTGCTCTTTCTCCTTTCTCCTCCTCCTCCTTCTTGTTCTTGTTCTTGTTCTTGTTCTTGTTCTTCTTGTTCTTGTTCTTGTTTTTGTTCTTCTTCTTCTTCTTCTTCTTCTTCTTCTTCTTCTTCTTCTTCTTCTTCTTCTTCTTCTTCTTCTTCTTCTTCTTCTTCTTCTTCTTCTTCTTCTTCTTCTTCTTCTT
>NW_027187353.1:10508153-10544327 GCF_028583685.1 Petaurus breviceps papuanus | reverse complement strand
TTCTTCTTCTTCTTCTTCTTCTTCTTCTTCTTCTTCTTCTTCTTCTTTCTCTCTCTCCATCCCCAAATAGGGAAATGGAGGCCATGGGAGGCTAGGTAACCTGCTCAAGGTTACAAAGGTAGAAAGCATCATAGCTGAGAGTCAAATCCAGGTTCTCAGATTCCACATTTGTCTCCAATGCCATGTTGCCTCCTGAGGGACAGGAGTGACTATCCTCGAGGAAATCCACATTCCCCCCATTGGGATTCCTCCTGTCACCAGAGGGGGGTTCAGCTGCCTCACTAAGGTCACGCTCTCACAAATGCTTACTGGCCATCCTGCCTATTGGCTGGGAGCGAGCAATTGATTCTATATCTTCCTTCCTGATGTGTTTGCCAAGGAGGAACCACCTGCCTTCTCTTTTGAAAGATGAAGAATCACAAAATGTCTGAGTTGGAAGGACTCTCAAAGGGATATCTATCCGGATGCTGTTATGATGTCCTCAACAAGTGGTCCCCCGACCTTTGACTGAAGACCTCTAGAGGGAGACCTACTACCTCCTGGGTAGTCTAGGACAAGTCTGCCAGGAAATTTGTTCTTACATTGAATCTAACTCTGTCTTTGTTACCACTTCTACTTAGTTCTTCTTTCTGGAGTTAAGCAGACAAGGTCCAGTCCCTGTTCCAGAGCATCGTCCTTAAACACCTGGGGATAATTACCATATCTTGTATTCTTCTCTTCCCCAGGCCTTGCTGCTTTAAGACCCAAACTGGGGCCAGCCTGGGGCACTCCTTGCAGAGTGGATGCTGCCCCCTATGTGGTGGCAGAGAAAGCCAACAACGGTCATGGCTGCTGGCAACCACTGACCATGACCTTTGCTGTCCATATGGCTTTTATATAGGGCAGCCTGATAGCAGACGGCATGGAGCCAACCCCTCCAAGGGAAAGGAAGCCAGCCTGGGGCCTGTTTGACACTGGTTCCCATTTACACCACTGGGGCTTTGGCTGCCAGCCAGCTGCATTTAAAGTGCTGCAGACAGGAGGCCTGTCAAGCCCAAGTCAGAAGTGATTTGTCAAGGTAGCCCAGGCTAAGATAGGAGCAGTCATGTATGCTGGGCAGGGGTGGATAGAGGTCAGAGGGAAAGGGACATCTTGTCTTCCCCAAGATCCTTGAACTACATGGGAAAGAAGCATCACAGACCAAAGGGAAGCCTGTCTTTAACCCTCACCCCCCTTGAAACCAGGCCATTCCCCTCCTCTCTTCCACGAGTCACTGTTTATACTCAGAACAAGCAAATGAGCTTGGCTTTCCCTGAGTCTGACCACAGATCATCTCTTCCTCTTTGCAGGCATTTCCTTTTGCTATACTAAGATTCTCTGAGCCACAGATCTGCTTTCAGTTGTTACAATAAAGGCTGCAAACATTGCAAAGAAAACTTGTGATTTTACTCCAGAAACTCAGATCTATGAGAACATCGTTGACTTAGCAGATAGAGAAAGAGTGGCTTTTCTCTACTAGAGTGGGGTTCATGCAGCTTGGTGAGGCCATGAAGACACCTTGAGAAAGTGACCAGCTCTGCCTTCCTCCTACAGCTGCAGGGGTCAACAGGTGGGACCAGCCCAGCCAGGGAAGTATTCTCTGCCCTACTCTCATCATCTCGGTTGCCTTTTGGGGTATTGAACATAACCTGGCTTTTGAGGGAGAAAGACCACTTTGCAGGCAAGGACAATGGCATCCAGAGCCTAAATTTGACTCCTGGAAATTAGAGTCTTAGGTAAACAATGTTCTTTTCCTGATCTGGGAAAAACTGCAGTAATCACAGTGTATGAGGGTGTCTTTTGCTTTCCTTCTAAGGTAGAGTTAAAAAGCTAGAGAGTCTGGCAGAGGAGATAGAAAGAACTATGTCATAGTTTGGACAATGGTCAGCCCTGCCTTTGGGGACTCTCAAACCCAGGTTGCCCCTGAATGGACCTGGGCTCTAAACTTTGACTCAGTGATGGGGTTTCATTATATATCCACAGACTACCACAGAAAGAGTGTTAGTGAGAAAGTGAAAAGGGCTGGATTAGATAATGTCTCTAGTAGTTTTTTTTTTTGTTTTAATGAAGTTGTTATGAGGAAAGCATTTTGCAAATCCAAAGGCATCATCGTATCAATGAATTATTTGCTATTATTCATATGATTCTAATTTTTACAGATTAGAAAACTGTGGGGAGCATTTCATTGGGGACCTTGGCCCTGTGAATGACAGGTCTGCTCATGGCAGCAAATATTTCAAGGAAATGAAGGGCTATGACCCAGGAGTGTGGAAATCTTGGAGCTGTGTGGTATTTCAGGTAAGGAAAGCTATGTGGACTAGGATTTCAGGAATCTTAGGGTGGAGAGTGACTTTGGAGAAAGGTTTCTTCATCTTTTTTGTGTTGTGGGCCCCTTTGTCAGTCTAATAAAATCTATGGACTCCCTGGTATCACTTTTTTCTTTAAATTTATAATGAAAAAAAATCGCAAAATTTCAGTCAAAGATTAATGAAAACAAAAATGTAAATTTTTCCCATCCAAATTCATAGACACTCACCCACCAAAAACAATCTGTCCAGGGACCTCAGGTTAAAAACACTCATTTTAGAGGTTTGCGAGATTACATATTTAAAACTAAAAGGGACCTTAGAAACCATCACGAACATCCTCTCTCATTTTACATATAAGGAAACCAAGGTTAAAAGTTGAAGGTCACACAGGTAGTTTGTTACAGAGCTGGGATTTGAATCCAGGTAGGTCTTGAGTCTTCCCACTCCAGTGCCTTTTTTTTTTACTACACTGCTGCTTGGAGTGACCTTTGTCCCTCTTACTCTGTTAAGGATGGTATGGGATGTCTTCTTAGTCCCTATGAAATCCTTCCAAGAATACCTGTTTAGTTCTGCTGTCTGTGGGAAATGGAATAGGTATGACATTGACAGATTCAATATTTTGAGGATTTGGGGGCTGTTTCTTTTCTGGACCCTGAGGTTGGAAGAAAGGGGTGGGGGTGGAATAGTGGAAAGTATTCTGAATTCAGAGGACATGGATTCAAATTCTGGCTCTGATCTTGGAGAAGTCACTTCCTGGTTCTGAGCCTCAGTTTTCCTTAGGGAGTTGGACTAGGGTAACCCCCAAGGAGCTTTCCAGCTCTCAGTTCATGATTCTATGATACTATAAACTAGCTTAAATGGACAGCTGGCTTGGGAGAAGATCTTTCTGGGCCAGAAAGGAGTCTTGTTGGTCAGGGGTGTTCTTCTCACCAATCAATAGCTTTATACAGTCTCGTGTTTGTTGGCAATCATGGCTATAGCAGGGACAGGAAGATACAGGTGTGTGATGTTATAGCCCAGGATGATTTATGGGAGTGTTAGCTATGGTCATTACTTCCTAACCCCCAGAGTATGCTACTCGCTTGTTGAAAAAGTGACCCTGTAGAAAGAATGCTGAATTGAACATTAGAGACCCTGGCTTCAAATTCCAATTCTTCTACTTCCTACTTGTGTGACCTTGAGCAAATCCCTTTTAAGCTCATCTATAAAATGAGGACGCTGAATTCAATAACCCCTGAGGTCCCTTTCTACTCTAATCTATGATCCTATAACTGTCTAATTTGACCAGTGCTTAAAAGAAATCAGGTTGGCACTCAAGAAATTAAATATGTTTAGATGATTTTTTCTATTCTCTTTGGGTGTGGGCCAAATTACTTACATCTTTTGACTTGATTCTTGACCAATATAATTCAGCAATTGGATTAGATATCCTCCATGGTCCCTTCCAGGGCTCATTATCTCTGACTAAGGATTTGTGATGAAGGACTCACCTATATGTATCTGATAAGCGATATATTTCTAGTTTTTCTTAACTGTTGAATGGGATGGATAAGAAAGGTCAAAGGGCAGGAACAACAGATAGGAAAGAGGACAGTATAAGCAGACTGGACCAGATTGGATTTCTTTGGGGAATAGTTGTTTTTGAAGACTGTTTTACTAGCAGGTTGAGATATATAATGGAAAAAGAGCTGACCTTGCAGCTAGAAAGGCAAGGGCTCAAGTGCTACCCATTCTCTAATTGAATTGAATGATCCTGGGCAAATCCCTAAACCTCTCAGGGTCCCCATTCCTACCCCCCAGGCAACTCTCTCCCACAATGTTTAGGAGAAATGAACCCAAGGATTTTAGAAAAAACATGGAAAGAGTTGCATGTAATTATGAAGAATGAAATTAGCAGAACCAAAAGAACATTGTATACAGTAACAACAATATTGTTTTAAGAATAACTTTGAGCAAGTAAGTTGTCTATTATAAATACCCAAATGAACTACAAAGGACATGTGAAGAAAGATGCTATATGCATCCAGAGAAATAACTTATAAATAGAAGTATGAATAGAATAATTTTAGGTATTTGTGTGTGTGTATGTGTGTGTTTGTGTAATGGTAGCCATCTCTAGGGTAGGGGGAGGAGAAGGAAGGGATAAAAGAAATTTACATGATAATTTTGTTGTGTATTTGTAGCAAGTTGAACATAGTAGATTTGCAGTTTCAAGTACAATTATTTTTTTGTTTTGTTTTTTAAGCAATCAGCGTTAAATAACTTGCTCAAGGTTACGCGGCCAGTTATTTCTGGGTGTGGTGCTGAGTGTATGAGCCTGGGATTTGATCTCCAGGTCATCCCAACACTAGAGCCGGTGCTCTTACTCGCTGAGCCACCTGGCCGCCCCTAAGTACAATTGTTTTTTATTGTGCTGTGTTACGGAAATGCTTGTTTTATTCCATAAATTCAAAATAAATCTTTTTTTAAAAAGAAAAGAAGGTGCTGATCTGCTTTGGTAGATAATGCTTCTAAATCCCTCACTAATGAAATCACAGGTCCAATTGAAAAAGAAACAAACAAGATTGGTTTGAAGGCTGCTCTTTTTTCTTCTGTGATGGGTTGGTCAGGTGAGATTCTCCTAAGGAACACCTTTTGTGGCCTTTGCTGAATATAAAAAACAGCTTATTGGCAGCAGTGAGGTAGCATAGAAAGACCATTACCTCTGTAGTAAGGTGACTTGAGTTCCAATTTTGGCTCTGCTCTGTGACTTTGAACACATGCCTTTCTCTTTCCAAGCCCTGATACGTAACATGAGGGAGCTGGAGTTAGAAACTGTTCTATCTCTGTAGGGTTTCAAGTGGCAACTGAATTGACTTGTCAAAACAGTTGGAGAAAGGATTTCTGCAGCAGACGTGGATTGGGACAGATGACTGCCGAGGTCCCTCCTCACTCTGAGAGCAGGTGCTTTTTGAGACAACAGTCTGCTCCCCCTCATGCTGCATCCTCTGATAGTCATCTTGAAGATGCCTGCTGGCTCTAAGTACTAGGGCCCAAACTCTGACTCTGTTGGTCAAAAAGAATTCAGTTTAACATCGCTGAATGCCTATTGTAAAATGTGGCCTCTACCTTCCAGGAGTTAGACCTTTGGAAATAGACACCTAAGTTCCAGGGGGATATCTGCTGGATATTTGCCAGATGACCCATGCTGACTGCAACTTGGGTGTTTGTAGAAGGATGGGAAAGCCAGGGCCCACTGCCCTCTACCCCTCTATCTTATGCATGGCATCATGGGAATTTTCCTGGCCTGCATTAAAGACACAGGGCCATCAGGGCTTATGTCATATCCTAGAGAAACACCCTTTGGTTTGGTCTGGGCAGTTTCTAAGCAGAAAGTAATAATATCTCAAGTTTATATAATATTATTATAAAATAATATATTTTTACATGCATTATTTTCTTTTGAGTTTTGCTACCTCAAGACTTAGGTAGGGCAAGGTTTTTTTTTTACTGTTAATAAAGGCATTTGCAGATCTATTGTTTGCTCAGTATGGGGAATTCCCACTGTAGAAACTCCCTCCTCTAATATGTATTGACAGCTCATCTGTAAGTTAAAGTCTTAGAGCAGAGGCCCTTAAGCAAATTTTCTTTATGTATCCATTTGGCAGTATGGTGAAGTCTGTGGGTCTTTTCTCAGAACAATGTTGTTAAATATGTAAAAAAAAATACATTCTATTATAAAAGAAGCCAATTCTATTGAAATACAGTAGTAGAAATTTCTACTACTGTATTATATTAAGTATATATATATATATACACACACATACACACACTTAAAAAACAAATCCTATGGAGCTAAGGCCAAGAACCCCTGTCTTAGTTGCTTGGGCCATGGAGAGGCTAAGTGATTTTTCCAAGGTTGCCCAGCATCTCGAAGCAGGATTATATCACCCATATTTTTTGCTCCCAAACTAGCCCTCTATTCATTATGACATGCTTCCTTTAGTAAAAGTGTCATTAACCCCATTTTCCAGATAAGGAAACTGAGGCTGTGAGAGATTAAATGACTTTGAAGGATCACACAGCTAGTAGTTGGCTCCAGAGCTAGTGATTTTTTTCCCAAAATTCCCCAAAATACTTTTTTTCTCCCAAAAAGCTAGTGCTTTTTTCCCGAGCTACTGCCTTTCAAAAGTACTTTGTGTGTGTGTGTGTGTGTGTGTGTATGAATGTGTGTATGTATATGTGTGTGAGAGAGACAGAGACAGACACAGACAGATATACAGACAGACACACACACACACACACACACACTTCCAGAGACTGAATAGGGTTGTCACATCCATCTCAGTTGGTTTCATTATAATTTTAAGAGCCCTGCCCCTAATGAATTCCTCATGCATAGGGATGTTTCACATTTTAGGAAATTCAGTGACAACAGCAGAAGGGGATGCCATTTCTTTCCAACTTTAATGTCAAACTTCATTCTTTCTAATTCTTCTTCAGAATCCAGATGGGGCAAATGATACCAGAGAATGGCACTGGAATAAGGAAAATTATGACATACCATGAATAATTGAGACATTTAATTTTCTATTGAGTTTTTTTGGAGAGTTGGACAACAGTTGCTAATCCATATTCTATGCCATTACCTCTACCCATCTCCTATTATTGTGCCCAAACCTCTGAGTATACTGAGACAAAATTTCTTTTCCCCTTTGTCCTCAATGCCTAGTACACTAACTCTCATGTAGTAGGTACTTAATAAATGTTTTATGATTGATTGATTTAAGGAATGTAGGAGAAAGCATGGTGTAGCAAACAGAAATGGATTTGAAGCCAGGGGACCAGCAGCATTGATGTATGATGGAAAAAGGGCTGAACTTAGAGTACTGTATGTGGTGCCACTAGCCCTGAGTTGGAACTCTTTCACTTGCTACCTGTGGGATCTTGGGCAAGACACTTTGCCTTTTGGTTTCTCATGTAGAGATGAGGAAAAGTAAGCATTGGACTTCTTGACCTCTGAACATCATCTTTAAATCTGTGATCCTATGTTGGGGTAGACTTGTAGCCACTGCTTGAAGAATGTGTCTTTTCTCATTCTTTCTCTGCCTTTCCTCATAATAATCAGAAGGAAAGTTCACATTTATTAAACATTTTGTAACTGTCTAAGAGCATTTCTCACCACAACCTTGGAAAACAATACTAATGCTAAAATAACTGGTATTTAAATAGCACTTTTACATTTTTGAAGAGTATTTTATCCATTAATGCTCATTTGAGCCTTACAACAGTTTGTGAGGTAAGTACTATAGAAGTCATTATTTCCATTTTATAGATGATAAAACTGAGGCTCCAAAAGATTAAGTGAATTGCCAAGATCACATGTAGGAGCTGAGCCCAAGTTTTCCTGAATTCAAATCCAATCCTCCATCACATTATATTATACCACACAAGTATTATTGTTCCCCTTTTGCAGATTAAGATTAAGAAACTCAGCGAAGTTAAATGACTTATTTGTGTTCACATAAGAAGACCTGGGTTTGAATCCATGTTCCAAGTCTAAGGCCCTTTTCATGATATCATGCTCCCTCTCTCAAGTAAGTTTCCAAACAAACTTTGGCTGTACCTGCTTCAAAAGGAGTACAAATAATGGAGCCAGAGAATGTTAACCTATAGCACATTTCTGACCTGTGATTCCTGGTTCTCTTGTATACTTCAGGGACTGGTTCCTTCTCATATCATGACTATGAGTTTGTACACATGTTATTAAATGGGAATAAATGCTATCTGACACAACAGTATCGTTAGATGCAGGCTATAATCAGGTGAAATTCTGGACAATTGCATTGGATAATTAAGATCCAGAGACATAACCAGTGCTCTCTTCCATCTTGGACAAGTCTCATAAATGGACAAACGTTATGGCATTGTATTATATATCATTGGAACAGACATTTGCATCACAGTGATCCAATTTTTTTCATAGGGTATAAGTTAACTTTGGGAGAAATTGCACATTTTCTTCTCTTGTAGACAATCTATCTTCTAGAATAATTTATTTCAAAAGCTACTTCCCATTAGGGAAAAAAAAATGATTCCTGGAAATGAAACTCTAAAGGATTATCCTTAGGAAATGCTCATACTGTTGGAGGTACATTTTCACCCAGTAAATACTTAATAAATGCCAATTGCTTGGTTTATCATGATATTTCTGACATTTTTAGATTCCTTTTCTGAAATTCCCCACCCCTCCGCCCACAGCAAGGGCAATTAGCAGCATTCCTGGGCATAAATCTGAATGTGATAGTACACAGTGCTTCAGTTGAGCATTTCTGCTTTATCTGAGGTGAAAAAGAGAATGATGTCTAGCCTGAAGTTTCTACAAAGGTTAATTTTAGATAAACTTAACATGACAATCTAGAAAAGGAAATTACATTCTGCCCTACTGTCTTATTCCTCCTATGAAAATAGTCTAATGTTCCCTAAATGGCAGCCTCTTGGAATAGCATAGCAATGTTTGTCAGTTTTCTCATCATTTCAGGGAGTTCCCAGTATATTGATGATGGTAGGCATTGGCTTGGCTTTGGTAGTTACATATCTTTCTGGATTGAGTTAGTTGAATGTCAGTTTCTTGATTCCAGGGATGACCATTCCTTTCGTGGGGAGGAAGGTGGTCTTCATATCCCTAGTACTGGACACAGTACTTGGTCTTTAGTAGGTGTTTAATCAAATCCTGTTGAACTGAATTGAAGGCAGAAGTATGTATTAGATGATTGATGTCTCTTTCAGGTACCTGGTGACCTTCTTCTTAAATTAACTGTGGGGGTACCTGTTCTCTCCAGTCACTGATGCCACTTGGAAGGATCAAAAGACATGGATTCAATTGAAAAACTAGACAAGGAAAACTTACAAAATGCATCTCCTACTATCCCCCTGCTGAAAGACAATGAAGCATTCCATTTTTTTGTGAGCTACAGCAGCCTGGACTCCTCTTGGGCCCACAAATTCATCAGAAAACTAGAGACTGATTTCTCAGATCTGAAAATCTGCTACCATGAGAGGGACTTTCTTCCAGGGAAAAACATAATTGAGAACATGGTTGATTGCATCCAACAGAGTCAAAAGATGCTGTTAATCCTTAGCCAAGACTTTGTCCAGAGCAGATGGTGTTTGTTGGAAGCCAATCTCTCTGTTTTTCGCTACTGTATGGAGAGAAAGCCTGTCATTCCCATCATGCTAAAGCCCTGCCAGATTCCACTTCATTTGAACCATTTAACATATCTGGATGTCAATGACATCTCCTTCTATGAAAAGGTCATCAAGGCCATCTGCACACCTAACCATCTCATGAAGCATTCCACACTTGTCCCCTACCAGCTTTCCTCAATCTACAATGGGAAAACCCTGATGGTTCTGCCCTGTATCAATAAAGACAATCTTCCATCATGGAAATTGGGAACGTTCAGCACATCTAATATCCCTGATCCACTGAGAATGGTCATAGATGATCCAGAGGTTTATAGAAGAGCCATTAACATCCTGAATGGGGTCTCTTCTTCCAAATGCTGTTTCCGATATTTGGCTTGCAGGATCACATTATGCATTGTCCTCTTAATCCTTAGTATATTTTTATCTGTCTTTTCTATAGTAAGTTGGTTTGTGGCACAAAATGACCATGACTTTTCAAGGATTGCTCTAAATTTCTTCATGATACCTCTTCCTATGCTGTTTCTGAGTATGAGCATAGTGGCCTTGGTGGTAAATATAATGTGCTGGGCTGGTAGATCGAGAAAAACAAAATTGCGAGAGTTGAGCCTAAAAATAGGAGAAGCCAACCTCATTCTGGCCAGCCACTCTGTGCTGATAGGCTGTGAAACTATAAACAAACTCTCCTTTGTATATGTTTCACTTAAAGAATGTGAAAAAGTTTTCCTGGATGCCTTTCCTGATGAAAACCCTTCTGCTGAGGAGATGTTCCAAAGCTCCATAGTTCGTTATTCTTCTAGTTACGCCTGCTGTGTTGCTAATAAGCATTTCCCAATCCCTGAAGAAGTGGAAGAGGAAGGTCATATGAGTGATGGCATGTGTTTCTGCCAGTATGTCTCTCTACAGGTGAAAAACAACAGGTGGCTAGGAGATGGGTTGGGGCTGGCTTAGATGTAGTCCTGCCCAGTATCTGGAGATAGAACTGAAGATTCCTCAACTATTATTGAGAGGTCACTATGAGAATGAACAATTCCTCTTTTGGGGGGGGCAGGGTCCTTTTTATGCTTTCTTTTTATCATGCTATTTGTCGAAAAAGTGAGATCGATTCACAGTACTCTAAAGGTTTTCTACTTGACCTCCCAAAGAAGTCAAACCCATGGAATACTATTCCCCCGAATTTGGTGTTTCACCTCCCATCTCTGCCTTCACACAAGCTGTCTCATATTATTGGAATGAGCTTCCTCTCCTCACTTCAACCTCTTAGCCTCCCTGACTTCCTTCAAGGCTCAGTTCATGTGCAAAGATTTCATGAGAAATCTTTCCTGATCCCCTTGATCATTTGTGCTCTTTCTTTCTCTGTTCCACTCCTCTCCTGCAAATAGAATGTAATCTCCTGGAGGGGAGGGACTTTTTCCTTCTTTAGCTTAGTTTTACCAAGTCCCACTGTACAAAGTAGGTGCTTAATAGATGTTGTTGGGGTTATCCAATAATAAAAAAGTGAAGGTAACAATTTATTTATTAGTTGTTCACTATGTGCTAAGCACTCTGGTAAGTGCTTTGCAAATATTTGGTCCTCATAAGAACTCCAGGAGGTAGGTGCTATTATTAATCCCATTTTATAGTTGAGGAAATGGAGGCATATAAAGGTTAAATAAGTCACCCAGGGTCATACAAGTTAGTGATTTTCTGAAGTCAAATTTAAACTCAAGTCTTCCTGAATCCAGGACCAGTACTGTATATACTGTATCACCTAGCTGCCTCTCATTGGACCTCAGAGGACTTTGAATCCAATCCTTAGTTGAACATGAATCTCCTCTAATATATTTGTGTTGCAGAATCATTTAGGTCTTGAAGATTTCCAGTGAAGAAGAACCCATTTTCCAGAGACAAGATGATGGATTAGGGCTAGCCACTCAGCTGATCTTTCCCATCAATCCCTCCAAACAATCTTAAAATAATGCCTCTAATCAAATTTTGAAGCAGCAGATCCAACAGAAGGTCAAGGTGAGACATTTTTCTAGCCTAATGAAACTTAAGAGGTGGGCAGGAGAAGTCAGTATCACTAGTGTAGAGACCACACACAGGGCACTGGCAACAGCAACTTCAGCAGCAGCAGCAGCAGTTTTGGGAGCTCTCAGCCCTGAGATGAGAAAGGGGTCAGGCAATTCATCAGAAAGAGATTACATTGGACCCTTTATTGGCATTGGGTACAGCTGGTACTGATTGACAGGTCTATTTTTGTTTTTCTTGTTTTCTCAGTGGAGAAGGTAGGAAGTAGGAGGGGAAAATGTGATTTTTTAAAAAGAAAATCTAATTTTTAAAAAAGAGAAATATAAAATAGAGAAATCATACCTAAACTGGTTTTTAAAAAGAAAGAAAAAAACTGAATAACCAGTATTGAAAATGAAAAAAAGTGAATTAATAACCAATGAAGAAGGAATGAAAGAAGTTATCAGGAGCTATTTTACCCAACTATATGCCAATAAAACTGATAGTGTAAATGAAATGGAAGAATATTTACAACATAAATTGCCCAAATTAACAGAACAGGAAAGACTATTTAAGTAATCTCATCTTAGAAAAAGTAATTGAATGAGCCATAAATGAACTCCCCAAAGGGGGAAAATAAAGCCAGATTGATTTCCAAGTAAATTTTATAAAATATTTAAAGAACAATTAATTCCAATGCTTCATAAACTTTTGAAAAAATAGGTAAAGAGTGGGTCCTACCAAAGTCCTTTCATGACACAAATATGGTCTCAATATCCAAAAAAGGGAGAGATGGAACAGAGATGGAAACTATATACCAATATCCTTAATGAACATTGATGTAAATTTTTTAAATAAAGTATTTCCAAGGAGACTATAGGAACATATCACAAAAATTATAGACTATGACAAGGATGAATATATTGATATCGATATCTATGTATATCAGGAATATATAGTTGAATATTAAACAATATTAATTATTCAGTAATAAATAAATGGAACTGGGGCAGCTAGGTGGTATAGTAGATATAATACTGGGCCTGGAGTCAGGAAGACTCAGCTTTGTGATCTCACACACTTGCTAGCTCTGTGACCCTGAGCAAGTCACCTAAACACGTTTGCCTCAGTTTCTCATCTGTAAAATGAGCTGGAGAAGTAAATGGCGAGGCACGCCAGTATCTCCACTGAGAAAACTCCATGTGGGGCTATGGAGAGTTAGAATCACAACAACAATAAAAAATAGACCATATTAATAAAAAACAAGCTAACAAGAAAAATCATGATTATGTCAATAGATTCAGAAAAAGGCTTTTGGCAAAATACAACAGGTATTCCTATTAAAAACTCTAGAAAACAGAAATAAACATCTTTCTTTAAAATGATAAACGGTATCTATCTAAATACCAAGAGTCAGTATTATATGTCATGGGAATAAGCTAGAGGCCTTTCCATTAAGATCAAGGATACAGAAAAGATGTCTACTATCACCATTACTATTCAATATAGTGTTAGAAATACGAGAAGTAAAAGAAATTAAGAAGAAACAAAAAAATGATGGTTTTCTTAGAGAACCCTAGAGAGTTCATTAGAAAACTATCTGAAACAATTAACATATTAAGCAAATTTGCAATATTTAAAATAAATCCACATGGATTATCAGTATTTCTGTATATTACCAACAAAATCCATGAGGAAGAGATAGAATTCTATTTAAAATAACTGCAGGCAGTATAAAATACTAGGGAGTCTACATGCCAAGGAACACACCAGAATTATATGAACACAATTACAAAAAAAAAAGAAACCTGGAAGACTTGTATGAACTGAGGCAAAGTCAAGTCAGCAGAACTAGGAGAACACCTTATAAAATAACAACAATATTGTAAAGAACTTAACTTTGAAATATTTATGAACTCTAATCAACATAATGACCAACCCCAGTTCCAGAGGACATGTGATAAAATATCGTCTACCCCCAAATTCATAGGTAATGGATTCATGGTACATATTGAAGCATATTGGGGGTTTTTTTGGACATGTCTTTGCATGAATGTGTTTTCCTTGACTATACATATTTGTAATAGATTTTGTTTTTCTTGGTTTCTTAATGAGTAAAAGTGGGGGGGGGAGGAAAATCAATGGGAAGTAAAAATAAAATTGATTTTTCTTTAAAACAAAAAAGGGGTCAAGCTTCCCTTTTCCTTTCCCTTGTCCTTCCCTCTTCTATCCTCTATCAATCTTTGAGTCATTCAGTGGAAGGAGTTAGTGTTTCATGAAAGCATGTTACCAGGGGCTTATAGGGAACATAGGTTTTAGGTCTAGAAGAAGCCATCTAATCCAATAATTTCAATGTATACATGAGTAGACTGACACCCCAAAAGCTTAAATGACTTGCCCAAGGTTACTCAGCTGCTAAGTGGCAAGACCAGGATTGAAACCCATATTTTTTTGACTCTATATCCAGGGATTTTCTGCTAAACACCCCAACTCCCCAACTGTGTTCCTCCACATCTATCCATGCCACTAAGAAAGATCAAAGTGAGAATGCTGGGTATGTAGATAGGTGAATGAAAAATGTCTTTTATTAAATGATTTTATGGGGCCACTAAAATTTCTGTACAACTTCTTTGGCCTAAGCTCCAGGAAAAGCCAATAGCCAGGAAAACTTGACTAATCTTATCAAAACTAGTTGAGAAAACATACACAGGAAAAGAAAAATACACAAGGAGAGAGAATCAACAATTTTCACACTTAGGGTAAATAGTATAAAGATGTTACTCTCAAATAAAATTTGGGAGGGAGTGGTTATAGCAGAGGAGATCCTACAGCACAATGAGACCTCTGAGAGTGGGGAAAGGGAAGTGAGACCAAATGAAGATGGAAGGACTTCACTGGGACAGGGCTTTCAGGTGGCAAAATGACTGTCTTAGAGAGAGACAATCTAGACCTATCATTTTTGCAGGTGATGAAACTGATCCCTACAGAGGTAGTAACACAAATTGTAAATGATGGAATTTGAACCAGGTCAACTGACCCATTCTCTCACCCATCTTCATTACTCTCTTAATTCTTTAAAGAGTCCCTCCATTAAAATGAGCAGAACCACTTAGACAGCAATAACAACGTTCCAAAGAATGATAGACTGAAGAACTCTGACTGATACAATGACCAACATGATTCCAGAGGACTGTGATGAATTACATTATCCACCATCTGACAGAGAGAAGTGATAGATTTGAACTACAAAATACATACATTTTTGGACATAGACAATGTGGGAATTTGTTTTGTTCAACTATACATATTTGCTACAAGAACTTTTTCTCTTTTTTTCCTTTCAAATTGGAGGTAGTGAGGAGAGAAAAATAGATACTTTTTTTTGTTTGCTTTTTGGAGGGCAATTGGGGTTAAGTGACTTGCCCAAGGTCACATGGCTAGTTTTTATGTTAAGTGTCTGAGGTTGGAATTGAACTCAGGTCCTCCTGATTCCAGGGCCGGTGTTCTATTCACTGTGCCATCTAGCCACCCTGAAAATAGATACTTTTAAAAATATAATAAAAAGAGGAAGAGAAGCTTCCCTTTGTTTCTAATTTTGTTTTAAAATAGGTATGTATTGTTTCCTGAAAGGAAAAGTTACTTAGGGGGAAAAGAGTAGGCATTTGCAAGGACAAGCACTTAGTTAGCTTTGCCATTTGGGTAATACTTTCTTCTGCACAGAAAAGCTGAATATCTTATGGTTAGTAAAGAAATGGGTACAATGTACAGTTACAAAGGCAAGAGATCTATGCCTTTAAGTTAACCTGAAAGAGCCAGGATAAACCCTGGTCTTCTATTTGTAAGTCCGGTCTATATTCCACTGTTCACACCATCTCTTGCTGTGGGGCTTGAAGAATTAGTAAGTTTTGGATAGATAGTGGGCAGGACTATGGACATTCTAGACAAAGGGGATAAAAGGAACACAGGCACAGAGGGAAAGCTAAGAAGACAGGGCCAAAGAAAGGATAGAAAGGAAACTCACCCATCGGAAATGAAGGACATGTATGGAGAGCGAATGAGAGACTGTTGAGTGTCTTACATGAATGGATCTTTCCATCTGTTAAGCTTCATCATATACAGTTCCTTTTGTGTTGGAAAGAAAACAAAAAATGCTCAATATGTCCCTGAAAACTGTTGAGACTTAACATGGGCCTGAAATCTAAGAAAAGATCTGGGAACAGGTGCTGTCACCAAAAAGTAGGCTGACAACCCCTTCAACATCATGTATGCCTGGTGGTTTCCAAACTTGACTGTATTTCTTGTTTAAATTTGAAATGTAGGTTTTAGAACTGCTTGCTTGGTCTATACAAACATGTCTTCTTCATAGCCCACCCCTTAAACTCAATATGATCTCAGCCCACATTAGGAGAGACAGTGTCCACCAAAGGAGAGGTCATAAGTCAGTTGAGCTTAATATAACTCAACACACATTTGTTAAGTCCCTACTTTATGCTAGTCAATTGTGAAAGCAATTGGGGATACAAAGAGTGAAACAAAACAAGGACCTTATATTCTAGCTAGGATTGGGGGAAGGAAGAGTGGAATAGCATATATGTTAGTAGTAGATGAAAAGCACATATAAGGTAAATTTGCAGTAATTTTGAGGGAGAGCACTAAAAAGAGGGTTGGAGTGGACAGAGGGAAATCAGGAAAGACTTTCTGTAGGAGGTGGCACTGAGTGGTGTCTTCAAGGGAGCCAGAGGTTCCAAAAGGCAAGCATGAGAACAAATTCTACCTATTCATTGAATTAAACATGGATTAAATTTCTCATACTAAGCTTGTGCAAGTTAAATAAATGTGAAGAGATATGAGCTAAATGATAGACCTGTCTGAATGAATGAACCCAAAGAGCAGTCACAAATGTCATGTATCACAGGGACAGGCACATATCCTTGGGGTGCTTCCCAAGGTGCTTTGAAACCTCCTTCCAAGTTGATATCAAAAATTTTTTTTATCAGTCACTTGGACAAAGTATAGATGAACATGTTCATCAAATTTGCACATGACGGAAAACAGAGAAAGAGAGAGGGGGGAGAGAGAGAGAGAGAGAGAGAGAGAGAGAGAGAGAGAGAGAGAGAGAACTATCACAATGGATAAGAGAATCAGGATTCAAAAAGATCTTGCCAGGCTATAATAGTGGACTGAACACAAGATGGAATTTACTTTGCCATGGTAAGATCATATAAGAGTTCAATCTTGGTTGAACAAATGAATAAAAAAGCACTATCCTAAGATCTGGGATACAGAAACAGGATGTCCCTGAAAGTCTTAGTGCAGTATTAAGAAACTATTAAAGCTTAAAGTTAATTAAGTTAGTTAAAGCTTAAAGGCAAGCTGTTAAAGCTTAAAAGTACCCTAAGACTTTTTGGGACACCCTGTGTAAAAGGGGAACAGCCCCTGCCCTCAAGAAACATAATCTGATAGTGAGTACCATATTTCAGGACACTAATAAACTAAAGAATGTCCAGAGGACAGCAAACAGGATAGTGAAAGGGGGTTTCGGGTCCATACCATTGGAAAAGAACTTTGAGATCATTTCATCAAGCCCTTCATTTTACAGTTGGGGAAATTGAGGACCAGAGAGAGAAATACCTTGCCCAAGGTCATATTTCTTGGCCATTATTTCATCATGTTGGATTTAAAAAAAACAGACTTGTGTTATCATTTGGATAGAGAATTCTGGGTAATAAAACTCTTTCCACTAAAGTGGAAAGGTGGCATGTAAAAAGCAGTTTATGGTCTTAGAGGGTTGCCTGGTGCTAGAGAGGATAAGATAAGTGCCTTTATCCCTATGAGTCAGAGTAAAGATTTGAACTGAGACTTGAACTCTATCATCAACATCACACTGCCTGTCTAGGAAATTATTTAATCTTTATAATTAGAGAAATCAAGGAATGGAAAGAAATTTTGCCCTTTAATTCCAAACATTGTCAGGATTATAAGAAAACCAGTGCTAATAAAATGAAATATTGGGGGGAGAGGTCAGAAACTGGCAAGGTCCAGGTCATCCCTCAGTAGCCAACAGCTGGGAGAAATTGACACATTCATTCTTAGGTCTTGGAAATAACAGAAATGCCTCTGAGTCAATAATAGCTTATAATTAGAAACTCAAAGATGAATCCAAAGATGAACTTATATTCTCTCCTTATTGAAGATTATGACTTTTAGGACAATATGTACATTTAAATCTGCCATATTCTGAAATTTATTTATGGTTGGTCTAGAAAAATCTGTCAGCATTTTGAACAGTATAATTAATGTCTGGTGTGAATGCCAAGTCTTAAACAGCTCCAGTCTATCTCACTTTGCTTGTTTCTCAAACAAGAAGGAAAAAAAGTTTTCACTAGGTTATGGGAGACTACACTGGTGGACCTTGCTGGCTTAAGAAAAAGGAAACCCATCTTCTCATCCTGGCTTTGCCACTAACTGACTATGTGAAGTTAGGTAATCACTTGAGCTCTCTGGGTCTCAATGTTCTCATCTGTAAAATGAGGGCATTAACTTACTTTATCGTGCAGCTATCCCATGTGACCTACCTGCCTTCTAAGTTATCAAGGCGGAAAAAACCACTCTACCGTGTTTCCCCGATAATAAGACCTATCCCAAAAATAAGCCCTCCCCTTACTGTGTAAGATTCCTCTAAAATAAGCCCTCCCCCGAAAATAAGCCCTATTGAGATTGCTACTGTAGTGAAGGTGATCCCCTGTTCTTTATTGAATTCATTATTGAATAAAGGTACATTTTTTTGTTCACATTTACCTGTTTATTAAAATTGCTGTCAATGTTCATTAAAATAAGCCCTCCCCTGAAAATAAACCCTCTGGTGTTTTTCTGTCTAAAAAAAATAATAAGACAGTGTCTTATTATCAGGGAAACACGATATGTCACATTGTCATAGCATTTTACAGCTTCCAAAAGACTTACAGATAGACAATTTCATTTGGTTTGAGTGTTTCAATAAGAAGTGGCTGGGGCAGATATTATCATTCTTATTTTACAGATAAGGAAACTGAGGTTCTTCAATTTGCTCATGGTCACAAAGCTGGTACTTGGCAAAGTGGACACATCCCTAGGTCTGGTGACCCCCAATCCAGCTAAGAGATCTGAGTCTGGTGATCTGATTTTAATTCATGCTGCTGTCATTCCTGTATTTTCTATTTTCCACTGCTACTATTGATGTGTTTATTTCTAGGCTGCTAATACTTGAGTAAGCATTATCTAGTTTTATAGTTGTGATTGAACACCTCTAGGATCAATATAAAATCTTCAGTCCAGTATTTAAAACCCTCCATAATCTGGTTCTCATTTCCTTTGCTCCAGCTGTTTTCCATGCTCAGGATGTTTATCAGTCCTGATTTTTCCTCAGTTTCTCTTGGCTTTCAAGAGTCAGCTTAAGGGGCAGCTGGGTGACACAGTGGATAGAGTACCAGCCCTGGGGTCAGGAGGAGCAGCATTGAAATTCAGCCTCAGACACTTACCAGATGTGTGACCCTGGGCAAGTCACTTAACCCAAATTGTCTTTAAAAAAGCCAGCTCAAGTCTCACCTTTGATAGGTCTTTTCCTCCCTCCCCAACTCTTAGGGTCTTTTTTTTCAGATTACCCACCATTTACACTGTATACATATCTTCTATTTCTTATTTCCATGTTTTCATTAGAATGTGAGCTCCTTGAAGGCAGGGGCTACTTTTTTCCTTTCTTTGTAACTTAGTACAGTGCCTGGCACACAGTAAATGCTCAATAAATGCTTGTTGACTAATTGACTCATAAGGGATCTCAGAGACCATCTAGTGCAACCCTTTTATTTTACAAATGAGGAAACTGAGGTCAAGAGAGGTCAAGTGACTTCTCAAAACAGTACCCTGTACAATGTCCCACAGGTTAAAGGATCATAGATTCAGATCTGGACAGGACTTCAATGTCCCATTTTACTGAAGAGCACACTGAGGCTGGGGGATGGAGTATCTTGCCCAAGGTCACATAGAGTGAACAACAGAAGCAGGATTTGCCTCCAGAGTCAGTCAGCCTTCTGCAGTGCCACACTGTCATGTCATAGAGGCAGATCTATCTTGCTTCTCTGAGACACAATAAACATGTACTAGCTATGCCCTCCCTGCTGTCCCTGGTGTTTCTTTTTTAACTCATGGAGCCCAATCAAAGTCCAGGCATAGCCTAAAGCTTGGTCACAACAGAATCCAGCTTAGGGTCTCCTGTAGTAACTCTGCCAACTTCCCTGTGCAATTGACGATGTTGGCTGGAGTTATCCCTCTTGGGCCCTTCCTCATCCCTCTCTTCTTTAGTCTGATGTTACCCATCACCATGCCCACATTGGAACAGATGGCCTTTGTCTCCTTCAGTTAATCGAGAAAGGGAGAGTGTTGCTCAAATTTCAGGATTTCAAGGAACTTCTCATATTCATTTGACCTTTCTACAAGGTTTATTGGTGAATCTACTCACCAAAACAAAAAGGATACAAGGAAACAGAGCCTTCTTCTTTGCTCTAGCCCTGGTGCTTATCAGAATGAACCTTTCTTATTTCTGTTCTATCAGCACTCTGCTATCTAAAGTATAAGCTAGCAACTGACAACCCAGATCAATAAACTAAACAATTAACTCGTTAGATGGAATTAATGTCTTAACCCTGGCATTTATACATAACCTGGTGTCCTGGACATATTTTAGGGAGTCAGTTACCTTGAATGGGAAAAAAATATGTGTCTTTATTTCAATATAATTGGTTCCCTTTTGTAATCATACATATTTTAGGCATTTATAAACATTATTCTGAGAAGGGCTCCATAGGCTTTTCCAGACTGCCAAAAAGGTTCCTAACAAAAAAATTTAAGAACCCTCAGTTTAGCCTTAATTTAACATTTGAATTTTCTTTAACAGAGGACCTTCAAGACTTTAGCTTGGGGAATGAGGAATGTGAGAATTCCAGGTACAGTCAGAGATGGTGAATGTGTGGGGAAGATATCTGGGAGAGGGGCTAGGGAATGAGGATCAGGGAATCTCCTCACCTGCCTCAAATCATCATCACAGCAGGCAGGTACAGCATGAATAAGCTTGGTCCTCTTCACAGTGAGGAAAAGGACCCCAAGCACTGCCCACAAACTTTAACAGGCTAAAATGGTGGAATTCTCCTAAATTGGGAAATGCTTCCTGAATGAAAATGTCACAAAGAAGCCTCTCAGCTCTCCTTTGGCTGGGTCTGTGATTTTCCACAAAGCACATTTACCATATTCTGTGACTGAAGGAGGGTATTTCCAGACCAGATGCTTTTCAAATCAATTTTGCATAACTGGAATCTACAGCCGACTTTTAAGTGTAAAGCTCTTGAATTTCTGCAGGTCTCCTCTGGTCCCCATACACATAAATTCCCCACATTGACAAGGAATCAGTTTCAAGATAGTTCTGATGTTAACATCCTTCTTCCAAGAGCTCAAAGCAATTTAAACTCCAGTTTTTTCAAGCCTCCCAAATTCCACTGAGAGACGTTTGTATGTCTTTTACAGACGGTGTAATTGTCCAGATATTAACTATGATATGGGGGCTTCGGTGATGGAAGAACATTCAGTTTCTTGTACCTTTTTGTGGTCTTTAGGAATTAAAAAAATGCTTTTCTTGGGACTGTCCCAATCTAGGGAGCAGTGAGATTTCACACATATATGTAAAGCATTTTGTAAACTTTTAACAGGCTATAGAAATTTTAGCTATTATTATAACAATTATCAACAATTAATAACAATGGTAATAAGCATTTCAATAGCCTTGTTTAAGGCAAGGGTCAGCAGACTATGGCCCTCAAGTCAAATTCAGTCCAATACCTATTTTAAAAATTAACCCCTTCTCTTGTGTTAGACACTATGCTAAGCACTAGGGATACAGAGAAAGGTAAAATCAGTCCTTTCCTTCAAAGAGCTTACATTCAAAGGAGGAGGGAGGCATATAAATAATTAATACAAGATACATCCAAAGTAGATTGAAGAAAATCACAGCATACAGAGAACTGAGAAAGGCCTCCTGAGAAGGTAGAATTTCAACATTTTCTTTAGGAAATGTAAGCATTTCTAAGAAGTAGAGTCAGAAGGAGAGCATTCTAGAGATGTGAGATAGCCAGTTCAAAGGTATGGAGAAGTAAACTGGAGCATCATGTCTGATAAGTATAAAATAAGGAGAGGGAATGAAATATAAGGTAACTGGAAACAGAGGAAGGGGCTGGGTCATGGAAGAACTTTAAGTATTATATTTGATCCTGGGAGTAATAGAGAACCCCTGGAATTTATTGAAGAGGAAGGTGACATGTTCAGACCTGTATTCTACAAAAAGTGCTTTGGCAGCTGAGTGGAGGATAGATTGGAGAGAGGAGAGACTCAAGGAAGGAAGAAAAATTAAAAGTCAAGTGCAATAGTATAGACAAATGGTGATGAGACCCAAAATGGATGGTGGCTGTGTGACTAGAGAGAAGGGGACATTTACTAGAGATGTTATAGAGCTAAAAGCAACAGAATTTAGCAATGGATTGGATATTTGGGATAAGTGAAGGGTCAAAGATGACCCTGGTTGCAAACCTGAGTGATTGGAATAATGGTTACTTGACAGTAATAGGGAAGTTTAAAAGAAGGGTTATTTTTTTGTGGGAGTGGGGGGGGGAAGATAATGAGTTCTGTTGTAGAGTTACTGAATTTGAGATGTCTTCAAAACTTCTATTTTGAAATGTCTATTGGGCAATTGATTATATAAGGTGATGCAATGGATAGAGTACTGGGTCTGGAATCAGGGAAACTCCTCTTCCTGAGGTCAAATTCAGCATCAGACACTATCTTTGTGACCATGGGTCAGTCAATTAATGCTGTTTGCCTTAGTTTCTTGACCTGTAAAATGAGCTGGAGAATAAATGGCAGTATCTTTGCCAAGAAAACTCCAAAAGGAGTTATGAAGAGTCAGACACAACTGGAAAACAAGTGAAGAACTATGTGGAACTGGAACTCAGGAGGGAGACTTATGGATATATGGATCTGGGAATCATAGAGATAATTGAACCTTTTGGAGCTGATGGACTTACTAAAGGAAAAATAGAAGAGGACCCAGGACAGAGGCATGAGGCACAACCACACTTAGTGGACATGATATAGATGAAGATCTAGCAAAGGAGACTGAGGAGTGCTTGGAAAGGTGATAATGATGATAGTAGTTGTGTTGGTGATGATGATGGTGGTGACGATGATGGTGGTGGTAATGATGATGGTGGTAGTGGTGATGATGATGATGGTGGTGAAGATGATGATGGTGGTGGTGATGATGGATTGATGGTGGTGGTGGTGGTGGTATTGGTGGTGATGATGATGGTGGTGGTGATGATGATGGTGGTAGTGGTGGTGGTGATGATGATGGTGGTGGTGGTGAAGATGATGATGGTGGTGGTGATGATGGATTGATGATGATGGTGGTGGTAGTGGTAGTATTGGTGGTGATGATGGTGGTGGTGGTGAAGATGATGATGGTGGTGGTGGTAGTATTGGTGGTGATGCTGCTGGTGGTGATGATGATGATAGTGGTGGTAGCTAACACTGATATAGCACCTCATGGTCTGCAATGTGCTTTACAAGTATCATCGTATTTTATCCTCATGACAACCATGTAAAGTAGATGCTATTATTTTCAACCCCAATTTTAGAAATGAAGAAACTGAAGCAGACAGAGGATGGTCACACAGCTAGTAAAGAAGTGAGAATTTGAACTCAGGTCTTTCTGACCCCACATCTAGTACTCCGTATCTAGTAATCTAGCCACTGTACCATCTAGCTGTGTCAGGAAAACAGAGAGAAATTAGCCATTAGGGAAATATGTTCAACAGTTTCAAATGTTGCAGAGAGGTCAAGAGAGATGAGAACTATAGAGATGTGATCCTACAATCTCCCTCATTCTGGATATTATACCTCCTCTAATGTAGCCTAAGGCTGTGTTAGCTTTGGGGGATTCCATGACACCCTGTTCACATGCTTGTGCTTGCAGTCTGCTTAAAGTTCTTTTTCCCATGAATTATTTTCTAATCAAGTCTCCTCCTCCATTGTGCCCTGTGAAGTTAATTTTTCAAAGCAAAGGGTAGGACTTCACCCTTTCTCTATTGAATTTTATCTTATCAGACTTCATCCATCATTCTAGCCTGTCAGAATATTTCTAAATATCACCACCCAAAATAGATTCACATCATCATAAAATGTAATAAGCGTGCCATCTATCCCATCAACCAAGTCATTGATAAAAATATACAATAGCACAGAACCATGGACAGATCCCTGATTTCATTGAGATCTCCATCCAAACTGACATTGGCTCTTTAAGTTTGGTCATTCAACCAGTTCTGAATGTACCTAATTGTCCTATATCTGTCCTATCATCCTCCCTGCTCCCCCCAAGGATAGTAAAAATGCCTTTTCATTTACTTTGCTGAAATCCAAGCAAAACATATCATGGCATTCCCCTGACCTTTAGAAGCTATGTCAAAAAGAAACGAACTTAGCATTCAGTGACTAGTTTTATGAATCCATTCTAGCTCTTAATGATCACAGCTTGCCCTTAATATAGTCTAAAATGTTTTCAGAAGGAGAGCCAAGATGAAGGAGTAAAGGCAGGGATGACACCAGGGCAAGAGGGGAGCACAGTCCAGCACAGGCCACACCAGCACATACCATGTCCCAGCAAATCAGGAGCAGGGAGGGTGACTGAATCAGTGGCAGTTTCCAGACCTTTCTGCCTACCCAGTAAGGGAATTAGACATCAAGTCAGAAGGAAAATTTCTGACACTAGGAGCAGGACTCTTGCATTGCCTATGCTTGGATCTGCATTACAACCCTGGGTCTCTGTCCCAGTGTGAGGAGAAGCAAGTAGCACAGCAGAGCTTGCAGCCACAGGGGAGCAGGAACCCTGGTCACAGTTGCAGGGTTCAAAAGAGTGCTTGTGGTTGCTCATAAACCAGTGCACAGTACAGAAGGATAATAAACACACCTCTCCTTAGATCATATCACCTTGGAAGAGCCAAAAACTTACATGTCTCCAGAATTACCTCTGAAAACAGTTGCACAAAAAAACCTGAAACTTAGGACAGTGCCCCCTATACTTGGGAAGCAGAACCACACTCTAGCATAGAGTTAAAAGTCAAGAAATAGTCTGGAAAAGGAGCAAACAACAGAAATTCTGACCATAGAAAATTACTATGGTGACAAGGAGGATCAAAATGCACACTCAGACAAAGACAACAAGATCAAAATTTCTGCATCCAAAGCCTCTAAGAAAACTATGAATTGGTCTCAGTCATGGAAAAGCTCAAGAAGCATTTTACAAATGAAATAAGAGAGGTAGAGAAAAAACTGGGAAGAGAAATGAAAGTGATGCAAGAAAATAATGAAAAAATGAGTCAACAGTTTGGTAAAAAAAAAAAAAGGCACAAAAAATACTGAAGAAAATAACACCTTAAAAAACAGAATAGGCCAAATGGCAAAAGAGGCACAAAAATCCAGTGAAGAGAGGAATTGCTTGAAAAGCAGAATTGGTCAAATTGGAAAAGATATGCAAAAATTCACTGAAGAGAACTCCTTAAAAAGTAGAATTGACTAAATGATAAAAGAGGTACAACAGCTCACTGAAGAGAATAATTCCTTAAAAGTTAGAATTGGGCAAGCGGAAGCTAATGACTTTATGAGACATCAAGAAACAAGCAAACATTCAATGAAAAGAATGAAAAAATAGAAGAAAATGTGAAATATCTCGTTGGAAAAACAATTGACCTGGAAAATAAATCCAGGAGAGATAATTTAAGAATTATTAGATTATCTGAAATTCGTGATAAATAAAAGAGCATAGACATTATTTTTTGAAAAATTATCAAGGAAAATTACCCTGATATTCTAGAATTAGAGGGTAAAATAGAAATTGAAAGAATCTACCTATCACCTCCAAAAAGACATCCCAAAGTGAAAACTTCCAGGAGCATAATAGCCAAAAGTCAGACTTCCCAGATCAAGGAGGAAATACTACAAGCAGCCAAAAAGAAATAATTCAAATATTGTGGAAATACAATCAGGATAACACAAGATTTAGCAGCTTCTACACTAAAGGATCAGAGTGCTTGGAATATGATATTCTGGAGGGCCAAAGAGTTAGGATTACAACAAGAATCACCTACCTATCAAAACTGGGTATAATCCACCAGGATTATATACAGATAGATATTCAGTGAAAGAGGACTTTCAAGCATTCCTGATGAAAAGACCTGAGCTGAACAGGAAATTCAATTTTCAAATACAGGATACAAAAGAAGCATAAAAAATAAACAGGAAAGAGAAATCAAGAGGTATTCAATAAAGTTAAAACTGTTTATATTCCTACATGGGAAAATGATATTTATAACTCCTGAAACCTTTGTCATTATTTGGCCAATTAGGAGTATACATAGACAGAAAGCAGAGGTGTGAGTTGAATGTGATGGCATGATTATCTAAAAATATATAATTAAGGGAAGAAGAAGAAGAATGCATTGGAAGAAGGGGAAAGGGAGAGGTAGAGTGGGATAATTATCTGACATAAGAGGCCTGAAAGAGATTTTATAGTGGAGGGGAAAATAAGGGAAGCAGTGAGGGGAGCATATCAATCTTACTCTCTTCAGAATTGGCTCAAAGAGAGAATAATATACACAGTCAGTTGGGTATAGAAATCTATCTTACCATGCAATAAAGTAGGAAGGGAATGGGATAAGAGAAGGTGGGGGGAACTGATAGAAGGGAAGGCAGTTTGGGGGAGGCAAAAGTCAGAAGGAAAATGCTTTTGAGAATGGACAGGGTAAAAGAAGAGAGAAAGAGAAGAATAAATAGGGGGAAATAGTATAGAGGAAAATACATAGTTGGTAATGATTACTATGAAAAAATTTTTGCAGTGAGTTTCTCGGATAAAGACTTTATTTCTCAAAAATATAGAAAACTTAGTCAAATTTATAGAAATAAAGGCCATTCCTCAATTGATAAATGGTCAAAGGATATGAACAGGCAGTCTTCAGACAAAATAATCAAAGTTATATATGATCATATAAAAGTACTATAAATAATATTGATGAGAAAAATGTAAATTAAAACAACTCTTTCAGTTGGTTAAAATGACAGAAAAGGAAAATGACAAATATTGGAGGGGATGTGGTAAAAATTAAAACAGTAATGTACTATTGGTAAAGTTGTATACTGATTCAATCATTCTGGAGAGCAATTTAGAACTATGATTAAAGGGTTGTAAAACCATGCATATCCATTGACTAAGCAATACCACTACTAGGTCTATATCCCAAAGAGATAAAAAACAACAAAAAAGAAAAGGACCTATGTGTACAAAAATATTGGTAATAGTTTTTTAGTAGTGGCAAAGAATTGGAAATTACGGGGATGTCCATCAATTGGGGAATGGCTGAACAAGTTGTATATGATGGTGATGGAATATTAAAACACGATTGTGCTTTAAGAAATGATGAGCAGGGGGCAGCTAGGTGGCGCAGTGAGTAAGAGCTCTGGCCCCGAAGTTGAGAGAACCTGGGATCAGTTCCAGCTTCAGATACTTAACACCCACACAAAAAACTGGCCGTGTAACCTTGAGCAAGTTACTTAACTCCAATTGCTTTAAAAATAATAATAATAATAATAATAAAAGAAATGATGAGCAGGATACTCTCAGAAAAACATGGAAAGACTTACATGAACTGAAACAAAGTAAAATAAGCAGAACCAGAACATTGTATGTAGTAACCAATAGTTTATGATGATCTACTATGAAAAACTTAGATATTCTTTGCAATGCAATTATTTAATACAATTCTGTAGGACTTATGATGAAAGGTGCCATCCATCTCCAGAGAAAGAACTTGTAGAGCCTGAATGCATATCAAAGATACTTTTCCTTTACTGTCTTTATTTTTCTTGTGTTTTTTTTCTTTTAGTCTGTATTGTCTTTCTCAGAATGACTTATATGGAAATGCATTTTGCATGACTACATATATATATATATATATATACCCTATATCAAATTACTTGCCCTCTCAATGAGAGGGAAGGGGAGGGAGGGAGAGAATTTGGAACTCAAAATTTGAAAAACATGTTAAATTGTTTTTACATGTAATGGGGGAAAAGCAAATTTTAAATAAAATCCTTTTCAGAAATCAAATTAAAATTTTCTGACCAATAGTTTGGAGAACTCTCTTATTTTTGAAAATTGTGACAGTTGCTGATCTCCAGATTTTTCCTTCACTGTAGTTTTTCAAAGATCATTAACCGCTGCCTAGAAATCATTTTCACCAGTTCTTTCAATGTCCTGGAATGAAGTCCATTGAGGAGTAAAGACTTGCTATGATGGAGGACACCCAATACCATCTTCTCAATCACTAGGGAGTTTTGATTTCCTATTATAAGTTCCGTGAAGGCATGAACTGTTTTGCTTTTGTCTTCATGTGCTTAATAATAACTAGCACTTACATAGTGCTTTATAGTTTGCATACGCACACACACACACACATATAATTTGATTTTTGCAACAACCCTGAGAGGTAGGTGCTATTATTATTATTTATATCTTGTAGATGAGAAAACCGAAACTGAGAGAGGTTAAGTGATTTGCCTGGGTTCACATACCTGGGAAGTGTTTGATCCAAGATTGAAACTCAGTTTTTCTGACTCCAAGTTCAACACTTAGTCAACTGTACCACCTACCTGCTTGTTGATTGATCAATGGTTAAGCATTTTGTTCTAGCCTTTCCAGTTTGAAGACCTTTCTGTCAGAGAAAATAGAACCAAAGAGATGAATGTTTCCACATTTTCTCTGTCATCTATTATCACTGAATCATCCATTCCCCAGAAGCAATTCTCTACTTTCTTGATCTTCCTATTGCTTTGAAAATAAATTCTGGCATTTGCTGCCATGTTTAAGGTCTATATCTTTTATCACCAGCCTCAGCTAGTTCTTCCTCAGCTGTAGCACTCACAACCTTTTGTTTTCATCCTGTTATATGCCCTTGCTTCCATTTTCTATGTGAGTGTTTTTTAAAAAACAACAATAATTTAAGTTGTTGGTAAATTCCCTATGCATTCTATTGATCTATTTAAATAACTTCCCATCTTCTTCTTTGTTACAAATCTCTTGCATTTGATCCTTGAATTTCACTTTTGAGAGTTTTGTCCCCATAAAATTTTTAGACCATAGACGCTTATCAATCCTTTAACTAAAGCCTTTTAATTCTTTTCTCCCCAGATATAGAACACACATCAGATGAGAAGGGAAAACCAAGGCATAGTCTATCAAGAACTTAGTTTCAAGTCCCAAAGCAAAACAAAGCTATGAGTTGAGGGATAAAGCATCTTTAACTGAGATAACAGGGTAGCAAACCTGCCACCATGGAGGATGTCCCATAAATGCAGAGCACAATGAATTTTCCAACTCCAAGACCCATGCAAAAGCTTCTTATACCTTTAGGAGGAGGGGGGAGAAGGTAGTATGGAGGTAGCAAAGCCTAGTCATGAGACCCCAGCAGCCCTTGGCAATCTAGGCAAGGAAACTACATTATTCTGACTGTTTTGATTCATTCCATGAATCCCAACTGAAGGGCACAAGGATGTTAGAAGTTGAGATCCAGTTTAAGTTAGGTTCTTTTACAAGGTAAAATGTGGGGTGTGGTTCAGCTCAATCTAAGAGTAAATATCTTCAGAGTAGAAATGTAAAGACATTAATGAAATTGGATGCTACTAGAATGTCAGTCCATATGACATTTGGTATTAACAAATTCTGTTATTATGTTAATGATTTTTCTGTCAATAGAACAATTGCTTTATTGCTTTCTCATCATTTCTACTTCAAACTTTACATGTGAAAGCAAAATCCTTAAGATTAACTAAAAAAAGAGGAAGCTGGGGCCCTCTTGCTGAAAATAGCACTTTGGTGGAGAGGATGTAATGAAACAAAAAATGGACTTCCTCTTTTTATCGGAATTCCTCTTTTTTGCAGAATATTTTGAGTCATCATGTTTGGAAACCTGGTGCCTGGCTCTGCAATGAATGTCTGGTCACATGACTAGAATGGGTTCTGGGGTAGTGCTGAGATTCAGTGGGTCTCCTCTCTGCCTGATGTCAGTCCTGACCTGTGCAGGCACCAAAAATCAGCCTGGGTCTCTGAGGGTGGGAAGTCTCTTTAGAGAAGCCATTGGATAGAAGGTTCCAAGTGTCTCATGCTCAAATATTTTTTCCCTTTCACAGAATTCTAGGACTGGTAGGGCAGCTAGGTGGTACAGTGAATAGAGCACCGACCCTGGAGTCAGAAAGACCTGAGTTCAAATCCAGCCTTAGATACTTAACACAAAAAAACCTAGCTGTGTGACCTTGGGCAAGTCACTTAACCCCAATTGCCCTCCAAAAAGCAAAAAAAAAGAATTCTAGGACTGGAAAGATTTTGAGGTCAGATGGTCTAGCTCCTAGTTTTAATGTAGAAGGAGCCAAAGTGAAACCAAAGAGTGATGAAAATCACATTATTTTAAAGATTACTTCCTCCCTCCACCCCTATCCAAAAGCAATATAATAAATGTTTATTTCTTCAATGCCCTTTCAGTGTCTGGGCAAATGGCAATGTAGGACACAGAATAGCATAGTATAGAGTATTGTATCTCAGTGCCAAACTCAAACATCAATATTCCAACACTAGCTTTAGGCAAACTTCTTAGTTTCTGAGTCTCCTTCAGTTTCTTCAACTGGAAATTAAAGATAACAATAATAATAAACAATAGCAATTCTTGCATTACCTGTCTTCAAAGTGTTCAGAGAATCTCAGGATCATATATTTAGAGTTGAAAGGGAGCTCAGTGGTCATCTAATCTAACTGCTTTATTTTACAGTTGAGGAAACTGAGGCCATCAAGGATAGATAAGTGACTTGTCCACAGTCATGGGATCATAGATCTAGAAATAGAAAGGACCTCAAAGACTATCCAAGGTCATACCATTAATTGTAAGGGTCAGAATTTGAACTCCAATACTCTGATTTCATTTCTCTTTTCCCATCAGAGGTCATAGAAGGTTAGAGATGGTAGAAATGTTAGAAACTATGTAGGCTAATCTCGAGGAAGCTGAGATCTAGAAAGAGGAATTTATTTCCAAGATCACAGAGTTAGTTAATGGTATAGTTGGGATGACAACCCAGTTCTTTCTCATAGGCCAGTCTCTGGTCTGGTACAGGCAAGGACATTGAAATGTCTGACCAAATGGAATCTATTCAGGGCCTAAGACTGGCCTTTCCAGCAAAGATGAGACCCTCAAAGAACACCCCAGTCGAGCTCATCTGATGCTAGGACTTTTGCTAAATCCAGAAGTCTTGAGTAAGCCAGGAGGATTACAAGATGCCTTTCGGTCACCCAGGACTGAGGTGTGTCTTCTCTGCATGGCCCACTTCATCAGACATGCTTAATATAAAAACGTCACCTGAAGTCTTTCATTTAAATAAAAGCTTTTATATTAACTATCAAATCAGTGGGATTCTGTGACTGTTGTTCATCCTTCATTCTCAAAGTGGATCAGTGCCATCATGACAGTGAAGTCTTGACTTGCACATGAATTGGATTTAAATGAGGACTGAATGCGATCCATCAGCCTCATTTTTCCTACAGTCATGAAAGTCCGGTGGCAAGAGAAAAGCCAAGAAGACTGGTGATGGTCTGGAATGCAGGGAGTGGTGACCTTGGTTTTTTCTAAATTAAGGTCTTTCTCAGGTCTCAATTTGTCAATTTGTTCAACGACTAAGGGCTAGGTAAGAATTGAGGTAAGAAATGGCTTAATTTACCATCCCCCAAAAGATCAATCTGAGAGGGAAGACCCTCAAAGTTTCTGGCCAGAACAGAAAACAATTGCTATTTATACTCCTAAGCCATAAACACCTCAACGGCAGTTACATGGAGGCTAGATTTCAAATCAATATGAGTTACTTAGTTCTGCTCAACAGTGAAATGGGCTGTCTTGCAGAGCAAATCTTCAAACAGTGCTTGCTGAATATTAGTCAGGGATGTAGTAAGAGGATTTCTTGCAGTGGTTAGATTTCACCTGCCAGAATGCTATTTTCTAATAAATACAGGCAAGGTAGAGCCAAGAAGCCTAGAGAGAAATCTAACCTAAGATGTTTGGAAACTGGGAGGTCCTCTGTGGTATGCACTGTGATTATACAATTAGTGCTCTGTGATGTGGCTATGGGCCAATCATCCCCATTTGTAGCTTTGAGATCCTATTTCTCATTTCCTCATGATACAGCTGAACTGAGACCAGAGGAAGTAAACAAAGACCACAGGAGAGAAGTCAGGCACTAGGTGCACTGGGAGGTGGCAGGAGAAATGTGAATCACGTTGCTGATGCCCCCAAACCTGGTGCTGATAGTCACAGATAACCAGAAGTGACATGTTCTTGGAGTTCTTGGAGTGATGGTATGCCATTAGAATCCTTAGGGCTAGAATTGACTGACCTTCTCTTGGTATACTGTACTTCCTTCTTTCTGGAACCCTTCTTTCAAACAGTTGCCAACATAGGAACCCCAGCCTCAAGGCACAGACAATACCTTCTAACTCACTAGAAATGAGAGAAATTGGACCCTCTGTGGTAGGAAGCCTTTTAATTCAATGATGTGCATGTTACTTCTTTGCTCAATAAACCACAGTGGCTCCCAATTACCAATAGGCTTAAATAATAATTGCTAATATTTATGTAGCACTTTGCAGAAAGTAAAGTTCTTATATGAGAGTATCATATACAGGAGCTAGAGCTATGGCTACTGAAAAATCTAGGAGAAAAAAAAGTTCTTATGACCAAAATCCTTGGCATTGTCAAATGGTTCATGATTTTATCAGAAGAATTGAAAGACATTAAAGAAGAGGCATGGCCATCTGCTTTGCAACTGCATACTAAAGATCACAGTGAATTTTCATTTGACTTGCAGCTAAAACTTTTTATATGGGGTGTCCCAAAAGTCTTGGGGCACTTTTAGGCTATTAAAACTTAAAAGTGTTATCTCTCCCAATTCCCACTACCCTCCCCCAATTAGAATGTGAGCTCTTTGAGAATGACCTCTCTTACTTTTCTATTTGTATCATCAGCTCTTTGCATATAGTAAGTACTTAATAAATGCTTTTTAATTCAGTATTATTTGATTTGAACCTCATGATAACCCTGTAAGCTCAGTGCAATTATTATCCCCATTTTGTGGAAGAAGAAACAGGATGAGAAAAATCAAATGACTTGCCCAGGGTCACACAACTAGTAAATGTCTGGGACAAGATTTGAACTTAGTTCTTCATGATTCCAGGCCCAGCAATCTATCTCTTATTTGCGAATTATTTTCAACTTTTTGTTCTTTATTTTTCAATTTCAACAAAAAAAACTTTGTTTTTTGACCACAACAACAAAATCTTCTGAAACCCCAGGGTACTTGAATATACTACTTCTAAGATTCTTTAAATTTATTCATTAAGAACTTACAAATACAATGAAAACTTCTGCCCTTCTAAACTCCAAATTCTGATTTACATTACACCATTATAAAACTTCATTGTATATTGTATAAACTTGTCATCATGACAAATCTAAACTTTAAAATGACAAGATTCTAAATTATCAAATAGTTACAAATATTTAATGTGGGACAGTTTGTAAGAATCAAAAGAAATGATCTGGCAAACCCTCATTTGCTTCCTATCACTTTCTTTTAGACATTTTCTTGAATATAAATAAAAATCTAAGTGAAATAAGTTATAACTTGGAAAGATGCTTAGCATAATATAATAATATAGAAACTGAATTTCAATGTTGGATTTTTCTATTTGAACAAAGGTTTGCAATATTTGCCTCCCTAACAGAAAAAAGTCTTAAATCTAATTCTGCATTGAGTTTATTTTGCTATTTTGATTTAAAGCAAGAATAAATTGAAATACTTGCTTACACAGATATGTGGTAGAAATGGTAAAAGAATTTTATAAGCTCTCCTGCTGAGAGATGGAAATTCATATTTTTATTTTTTGTTAAATATTTACAAGGCTGTCATTTTGGAGTAATGTTTGTAGCCCTAGATCTGCTGATATGTCAATTCAATTTTGTTTTCCATCTCTTGTCAATTCAACAACAGAGACATAAAAAATACATTGAATGGATTGTGAATCCAATGAGATTTATTGTAAATTTCATGAAAATACTCATTGAAAATTACTTATATTTCTTGACAATCTGTGCCAAAGATTGTTTTCTATTAAGAAATTACATAGCATCAAAGTATTTGGTACTGTTCTAAAATTTTGGAACCGCAAAATTATTGTTTCTTAGTAATACTTTTTATTTTATTTTGAACATTGAATATGTTTTCTTTTGCAAATGCTTATTATCATAAAGGAAAATATAATCACAACATAAATGGTTAATTGTTTACTATTTAAGGTACCATTCCAGAATTTTTAGCAGGCACCCCTTAGAATAACATTATAAATCACTAAATGGCAACCACTGCCCTATTCCTTCTGTCTCTTAAATCCTTCCTGATGTCAAGGTTCTCTTCAAGAACGAACAACAACAAGCTAAAGCTCTTTATATTCTTATGGCTTTTGTCTACTTTCCCAGCCTTATTACTCTCCCTCACACACTCAGTGGCCCAGCCAAACTGTCTTTCTTGCTTTTCTGCATATGTGACGTCCTTTCCTTTGAACAGGCTCTGCCCCCCTCGAGCTGGGATGTTCTGTTCATCTCTACTTCTTACAGTCCCTAGTGTCTTTCAAAGCTTTATTCAAATATCACATCCTACATGAAGCCTTTCCCCTTTCCTGATCCCCCTACCTGTTCATGCCTGTCCATCAAAAATACCTTGTATCTTGTACATGGTGACTCTCTTTATGGAATGTAAGCCCCTTGATGGAAAGAGCCATTTCATTTTTATCATGTCATGCTCAGTGTTAAATAGTACATTGGCCCCACACTTAGTAAGTGCTAAATAAATACTTGATTGATTGCTTAGGGACAGAGTCATAATTTATCATGGAGAGAATTTGACCCTCTAGAGGAAATCATGAAACTGGAGAGAAGCCCCTCAGAATAATCATTGGCCTGGAAATAGGTTGATTTGTCTGTTTGTTTTTTGAGGGAGGAGTGGGAATGGGTTGAGATGGATTAATGGATGAAGATGAAGTCTTGCCTTGCTCCTGATAAGACCCACATCTCTGCAGCAGCACTCCTTTTTCCAAGTACGCCATGTTCGGGGATTTCAGTCATAATTTTTATAAAAAGGCTATATTTCACTCCAGATTCATAGGAAGATAGCTCAGAGGTATTTTTAAAGGCACAATCCAGGAAACTCAACAAGGAAAACACTCTAAGTCTTTAGTTGGGTTTGACAGGCTAGGCCTCTTATCCTTTAGGACCCCAGCCTGGCCAACTCCATCTGGCTATAATCTCCTGGAAAGCATATGGAAACAGTAACTTTCAGAGGGTGGCAGAAACCTGCTGCACAGGGAAGAGGAACTTGGTCAGTCTGTGAGACCTTTGGTCAGGCTATGGCACCCCAAGAGATGGGAGAAGAGTGGTACTAGAAGAAAGGAGATATTCCTTGTTTGAAAGAGATGGAAATCAGGAAAACCTGAGTTCAAATCTGACCTCAGACATTTATTAGCCATGTGACCCTGGGCAAATCATTTAATCTCTCTAGGGTTCAGTTTCCTCAATTGTAAAATGGAGGTAATAATGATAGCACCTACCACCCAGGGTTGTTGTGAGGATCAAATGAAATAATATTGGTAAAGTGCTGAGCATAGCTCTTTTACATAGTGTTTCCCCTCTTCTCTTCTTCCTCCCCACCCCCCACTCAGAGACCCGGGAGGGATTCATTAGTCATGTTTATCAGATGGGTATTGTGGCCTAGTGGAGGTTTAGATGTGGTCCCGTTTTTGTCTCTAGCTAGATATGCCCACAGAATCCCAGAATATCACAGCTAAAAGAGACCTCAGTGGTCATCCAGTCTAACCAATCCCTGAACAAGAATATCTTCTCAAATATACCTGACATGTGGTCATCCAGCCTTTGCTTGGAGACCTCTAGCTATGGAGAGCTCACCAACTTCTGAGGAAGTCTGTTCTACTTTTCACAGCTATAACTGATCATCATCATCATAACAAAATCATCAAAAGGTATTTATACAGCACCTTTAGTACACTATTTCATTGGTCTTTATAAGAAGCCTATGAAAGATGAACCATAGGTGAGGCAGTGTTTGAAAAAAAAAAGAGCTAGATTATGAAGTCAGAGAACCTGTATTCAAATCTTGACTCTACTCCATGTTTGCCTGTATTACCATGGACAAGTCATTTAAACTCTCTATGCTTTCTTTCCTCATCTGTAAAATGAGGATATGGCTTCTGGGCTCTCTCCTAGCTCTAAATCCATGGTCCTATGATCCATTTTACAGATGAGGAAACTGAGTTTTCATTTCCTCAAGTCACTTATAAACTCATGGGATCCTAGGTCTAGGGCAAGAAGGGACTTCAGAGGCCACCTTCATTTTGAACTTGAGGAAACTGAGACCCACAGGCTTAAATGACTCACTGGGGGTC
>NW_027187353.1:10501581-10508143 GCF_028583685.1 Petaurus breviceps papuanus | reverse complement strand
AACACTGAGGCAGTATTCAAAGCTAACTCCAAGTCCAGGCCTCAGTGAATAGTCACATAGTACACTTCTTACACCATCTGGCCTCTCACTTCATTGTCAGGTTTTTCCTCCCTTAAGCCTAAATCTGCTTCCACCAGTTCTGCCCAATGCTCTTAGTTCTGCTGTGTGAGACCAGGAAGAACAAAGCTAATTCACCCCTGTGTGATGATCCTTTAAACACTTGATGTCAATGGTCATTTCCCTATGAAGTCTTCTCCTCTCTAGACTAAACATGGACAGACCCTTCCACCCATCCCCCTATGGCATGAACTCAAACTCCTCCACCATTCTGCTTTTCTCCCAAAGGATGATCTCCAGTTCTTTGATGTCCTTAACCTGGGGTACCCAGAATAAGCCATCATATTCTAGGTGTGTAATGACCAAAGATTCTCCCTAGTCCTGGCCTCTGGCTTTTTTTATTGTTGCCCAAGATCACGTTCGTTTTTGTGGTACTTTTGGTTGCCACATCATGCTGCTGACTCATTGGAGTTTACAGTTGGTTAAAAACCTCAGATGAGATGACCTCCTTTCACTACCAAGCCACTGAATCCAGCTGTTATTCCAGGGATGGAGGTGGAGAGCACCTTGGTGCTAGTTGTTCCAGTTGGTACCACCTGCAGAGCGAGGGCGAGAATCAGAGGCAGCTTACAAAGAACACTGACTTTGGCCTTGAATCTTACCACCTGTCGAAACTTGGGCAAGTCTCTTAACTGAGTCGTAATTTCTTCAGCTGTAAAATGATGGATTAGATGATTTCTAAGATCTCTTCTAAACTCTGTGATCTAAAGGCAAGGGGGCAGGGCGGTAGGAAGAGAGCAGATAGAATTATGAGAATCAAGTGAAGAGATAAGAGGAAATAAGAATAATAAAACAAGGGGATATAGATAGAGGGATTTAAAACTGAATGTAAAAAGTAGAATGGTCTTCATTGGGTATTCAGCCTTGCTTAATTCTTGATATAAGACATCATACCCAGTTAACTTTCTTATCACCTTTATCGATCTGAAAGAATGTTAAGAGAATCTCCTTGGGGATTTGATTTCTTAGTCAATTGCATTATTTAATTTAATGATACTATAAAAGGACTCATTTAAAAACTTCTTTCTCCCCCATTATCTTCATGAGTGAGTTATTTCATACTTTAAAACAAACTGGCTTTTTGAAGTGACCAATCATTGGGTTTCCATTTTCCGTTTCACTTTTTTCCATGCCTATAAGACACTCGACACAGAATGATGGAAATAAGAATATTATATTATATTATAATTCACACCAAGAGAGGCAGGAGTTACAGGACTTAGCCTGATTCCAAATAATAATTCCATTCACTTTCACTATGTCCTTTCCACCTCTTTCCTCCCTTGGCTATCATAAGGCATTGGATTGTGCTTGGGATCTGAGAAGTTTGACCATTTTTTAAATTCTTCCAGTTTCTTGTCCAAAATCCTTAGCCAAGAAGGTTGAAAGGAGATAATGTATGCAAAGCCTTTGCAAACTCTAAAAAGCTATTTAGATGTCATTGACATAATGGAAATCTCTATCTGTTTGGCTATTTCACTTCCTTCTGGGCTTGTTTTTTTTTCTGCAAACTGAAGTCAGTGAATGATACCTTAAATCTGTGCTGATATACAAGATCCTTTGCTATTAGCAGGTCCTCCTTGGTCTTTCTCTCCTCCTTTACAGAGGTAAAGACCTAGCTGTCAGACTGGTGATCAGCCCTGTGCTAAGTACAATTGATTTTTTAAAAAATTTTTAATAAAACATTTACTAAACAGAAGACTAAGAAAGAATAACAATCATATACCATTCCACTCATAATAATGGTTAGCATATATATAGCATTTCAAGATTTGCACAGAACTTTATGCATATTATCTCATATTTTCTTCTGTTACTTCCATTTTACTGAGGCTGATACAGGCTGTGAGCTGCCCATTGTCATATAGCTAGGGGGTATGTCAGGCAGATTTGAATCCAGGTCTTCCTCACACCAAGTCCAGTGCCATTCCACCTACCTGGAATAAGTCTGGAGCATATTTTTCCACCAAGGCACAGTGTCCAAGGGTGAAAGAGGGCACAACCTTAATGTAACGAGAATAAGGCCCATGTATGGGGAATATGTATGACCAGGACAACTTGAAAATCAGTAATTTTGGACATTGATCTCCTTCTTCTTTCTCAGGAATTTTCTTTTCAAAGTACCCGTAAGCTCTTTTTAAAAATTATATTTTCTTTTCCGTTCCAAATTCTCTCTCCATACACTACTGAGAAAGCAAGAAAAACAAAACATGTATAAAAACACGTATAGTCAAGAAAAACAAATTCCCATATTAGCCAAATCAAAACAAATCAGAACACCTCCATCTGTGCTTTGAGATCTTCAGTTCTTTGTCTGGTTGTGTGTGATATGTTTCATCATGAGTCTTCTGGGATTGTGGCTGGTTATCAAGCACATTGGGTACACTATACTCTTACTGAAGTGATAGGACTAGGAACCATTAAACACCAATGATCTTGAAAGGATTAAAATGAAAATTAGTCTAAAGAGCAATAAAAAACACACACAGTGGGCTTAAACAGATCTTAATGGTGACTTGGAAGCTATTCAGAGACATATATGACCCGAAAAAAGGATATGATCTTGTCATGTAATGAGAACTCAAAATTATCTCACCAAGTGTGACATTAGTACACACTGAGTCAGAGTTAGAAAAGGCCTTAGTGACTATTTATTGGGTCCAATCCATATCTGAACAATATCTTCTATAATATTCCTGAAAATTGGTTATCTGATTTCTGCTTAAAGACTTTTAGTGAAGTAGAACTTCCTGGACGACCCTATTCTATTTTAGGACAGATCCAGTTATTGGGAAATTTTTCTTGGTATCAAGCTCTCCCTGAGTCTCCATTTGGATGCCACCTCTTTTGAAGGGAATCCCATAGTTCTCTCAGCCATTAGGGTTCTCTTGATCCTGAAATTACTTTTTGATCATTTTGTATACGTTTGATGTTTATTTATCTCCATACATTGTGGAATTCCATATAAGCTCCCTGAGGGCAGGAATTGTATCATTTTTAAAATCTATTGCCTGGTAACCAGCATGGCACCTTGCACATAGAAGTAATCCAAAAATCAATGAACAAACATTAAGTTAAAGTTTTAATCTGCCTCTGTAATTTCTATCCATTAGTCCTAGTTCTATACTCTAGCACCAAGCAAAAGTAGCTAGGAAACACAATGGATAAAATATTGGACCTAGAATCAGAAAGACTTGAGTTCCAACCTATTCTCAAATATTTACTAGCTGTGTGATCCTGAGAAAGTCAGTTAACCTCTGTCTGCCTTAGTTTCCTCTTCTGTAATATGAGAATAATCATAGCACTTTCTCTCAATGATTGTTGTGAATATAAAATGAAGTCCTATTTGTAAAGCATGAGGTCAAATTTGTAAAATGCTATTATCATTAGCTAGTCTAATAACACATCCACATGGCAGCTTTTATTTTCTTTTTTTTGAGGCAATTAGGTTTAAGCAACTTGCCCATTTAGTAAGTGTCTGAAGCTGGATTTGAACTCAGGTCCTCCTGACTCTAGGACTGGTGTTCTATCCACCCTGCTACCTAGCTGCACAACACCACGATCACCACCCTTTAAAAATATTTATTTACTCATTCCTTATTAATTAATTAAATTTATTTTTAGCCTTTCAAATATTTGAACACAGTTTTCAAATCTTCCCAAAATCTTCTCTTTTTCAAGCTAAACCTTCCTAGTTCCCTTAGTAATGTTCTTTCTAGCCCTCTCATCCTTCTGGTCACTCTCTTCTAGATACACTCAGCTCATCAATGTCTCCTCTAAAATATGAGGCCCCAAGTTGAGTATAGTACTACAAACGGTCTGTCTGGGACCACACATCACCACTCTCCTTTGGAACATCACACTTTTTTATTTTAAGCAATCGGAGTTAAGTAACTTGCTCAAGGTTACACGGCCAGTTATTTCTGGGTGTGGTGCTAAGTATCTGAGCCCAGATTTGATCCCCAGGTCATCCTGACACTGGAGCTGGTGCTCTTACTTGCTGAGCCACCTGGCCACCCCTAAGCAATTGGGGTTAAGTAACTTGCTCAAGGTTACACGGCCAGGTGTTTCTGGGTGGGTGCTAAGTGTCTGAGCCCAGATTTGATCCCCAGGTCATCCCAACACTGGAGCCAGTGCTCTTACTCGCTGTGCTACCTGGCCTCCCCTCACACTTTTCTTAATGTATTCTCACATCGCATTAGCTTTTGTTGGCTGCCATGTCTCAGTGGTGAGTCTAGGACATAACATGTACTAGGCAGTTAATGAATGTTTGTTGATTGAATGATTAACTGACCCCATACTAAGCTTGCAGTTCCCTGAAACCTCCACATCTTTTTCTTTTTTAAGACAAACTACTAACTAGCAATGGATCTTATACTTCTGAATTGTTTTGGCTTTAACTCCTTTGAAGAACTGGAAATTAATTTTTATTAAATTTCATCTTATTGGGTTTGACTAGACATTCTAACCTTTCAAGATTGATTTAATTCCTGAATCTATAATCAGATGTGTCAGGTTAAGGCTTAAATCACATCATTGTCAAATCTATGTCATATAAAACTGTGCAAGATTTCTAAGTCATTAAAATAAAATGTTAAAATAGGGCCAACCACACATTTCGATCGCTTTGCCCTGGAGACCTTCCTCCAAGTCAATGTGGCTCCATTAATAATGACTCTTTTTGTCCAATCACTAACCAGATCCAAACCTAAGTCACACCTCTAGCTTTTGTTCACAAGGACAGCATGAGAAACTTTCAAATGACTTCCTGAAATCCAGGCATGTTCTGTCCACACTATTCCTCTGATCCTCCAGTCCAGTAACTTTATCAAAAGATATCATGAAGTTACCTCCAAACCTTAAAAGAGCCAGAGGAAGTCTCCCTTGCACTGGGTGGATTCTCTGTTGAAATCTGTGAAAAGAATTGCACAGGATGGGAAGGCAAGGAGCTGTTGTAATCTGCCTCAGTGAAACAGAAACCCTACTGACAAAATTCCAGCTGCATCAAAACTAGGAGAAGGTTAGGTTGCTACTCAGGAAGTTAATTGCTTGATGTAACAAAGGAAGAAATAATACAAAAAACCCCACATTATTATATTTTTTTTTTGCTTTTTGGAGGGCAATCGGGGTTAAGTGACTTGCCCAAGGTCACACGGCTAGTTTTTGTGTTAAGTCTTTGAGGCCAAATTTGAACTCAGATCCTCCTGACTCCAGGGCTGGTGCTCTATTCACTGTGCCACTTAACCACCGCCACAAACCTCACAATTTTATTTCTGTATAAGTCACATTTTAAAATTTAAAGTATCTCACATTGATTTTTTTTTTGGAGACAATTCCTTCTGTTTATCAACTGTTCTGGAAATGGAAATTTCATTTTACAAAGGAAACCATTGATAGTGGACTCCACATTTACATGATGCCTGCTTCAAGGGAGCTTACATTCTACCAATATGCTTACCAAAAAATATTTATCAAAATCCTGCATAAATAGACCAAGTTTCCTTAGAGAATAGCATGTATCACAAATTTATGGGAAAAGAATATGGCAGGGTGGAACCTAGCAATTCAAAGGAAACAGATACAGTGCTTCCTGTTCTTGGAAATTAACATCCATGGTCTCAAAAATTTGCAAACAAATAAATGTGAATAAGCAGTAAACAAGGGTGGTGAACAAGTAAGGCAAGAATAAACAAATGCACTAATAAATGATAATAAGCAAGCAAATAAGAATAGTTAACAAGGAAGGCAAGAATATGAGTTATCATTCCCAGGTATCAATGAAATTCAATGAAATGAGACCAATGTCTAGATTATGGCTAGGAAAAGATTCACCTTATTCATAAGGAACATATCAAAGAAGTGGTGGAGCTGCATTATACAGTAAAGAACATATGCTCATCTTAGGAAATTCACAAACCAAACATGGAAGAACGATAGAGAATATTAGAGTGGAGTTCATTGAGAAGGGAATCAGGAAGGAGATTGTAGTAGACAACACTTAGAAGGAAGAAATGAATGATGAATTAAGGAAGCATCATAAACCTAGCATGGAGGAATAATAGAATAGCTAGGGGGTGGTCTTTCAACTATCCATACACTTACTGGTTTGTTCTCTCCATCTCTCTCTGTCTCTGTTTCTCTGTCTCTCTCTGTGTCTCTGTTTCTGTTTCTCTATCTTTGTCTCTCTGTCTCTGTCTCTCTGTATCTCTGTCTCTGTCACTCTCTTTGTGTCTGTGTGTCTGTGTCTGTATCTCTCTGTCTCTGTTTCTCTGTCTGTCTCCGTCTCTTTGTCTTTGTCTCTCTCTGTCTCTCTGTGTCTCTGTCTTTGTATCTGTCTCTGTCTCTCTCTCTCTCTGTCTCTCTCTCTCTCTGTCTCTGTCTCTGTCTCTGTCTCTGTCTCTCTCTCTCTCTCTCTCTCTCTCTCTCTCTCTCTCTCTCTCTCTCC
>NW_027187353.1:10472515-10501481 GCF_028583685.1 Petaurus breviceps papuanus | reverse complement strand
TCTCTCTCTCTCTCTCTCTCTCTCTCTCTCTCTCTCTCTCTCTCTCTCTCTGTCTCTGTCTCTCTCTCTGTTATGAAATTCTTGAAGGGCTGTCAGAGAGGTGATTCAGACTTGTTCTGTATGGCTCCAAAACACAGAACTAGGAACAACAGATAGAAGTTCCAGAGAGATTTTAACCTTTTTTTAGTGTGAGGACAATTTCCTAATGGAAATGCCTACAGTAGAGGCAGTCTTCAAGTAGAAACTGACTGGTTTTGTTCAGTAACCTTCTGGTTGGTCTCCCTACCTCAAGTTTCCCCCCACTTTCATCCACTCTCTTTTTTTTTTGTAAATTTATAAAAATTATAAACTTAAATACAAAATGAGAAAAAAATATTGCCATGTACACATCAGACCATAAGAAAGGATTCAATATAAAACAATAAATTTCCATTTTAAGAAAACCTACATAATAAAAACTATACATTGTTTTCAAAGCTGGCCAGTTTTTCTTTGCTTCCTTATTGGTTTTCTTTTGTTCTCTGCTACGTATTTTTTATTTTATTTTTTTCCCTTCCTCCCCTGACCCACATTAAAAAGTCTGCAATTAAGCAAATATATGTATATACACATGTGTATATATACATGCATGCATGCACACACATGCATGTATACATAAACATAGAAATCTATAAACATACACATTAATACACATATACACTCATACACACATCTGTAAGAATATACTATGCTTATTTCTGACTGTCATCTGTTTCTCTGAAGGTGGACCCTTCATATGTCCAATCATTTTATGTTTTTCTAAATCAACCAGCTCATCACTTCCTACACCACAGCAATAGTCCAACCCAATCACATCCTGTCTGAGAGATTGTCTATGAAAGTTTCCCCCCCCCAATTTTCTGCATTCCTTCTATTCTTGGCTACATAGGTTTTATTTGTACAAGAAAATTTTAATTTAAAATAACCTAAATTGAGGTGGCCAGGTAGCACAATGAGTAAGAGCACCGGCTCCAGTGTCGGGATGACCTGGAGATTGAATCCTGGGCTCAGACACTTAGCACCCACCCAGAAACACCTGGCTGTGTAATCTTGAGCAAGTTACTTAATCCCAATTCCTTAGGGGTGGCCAGGTGGCTTAATGAGTAAGAGCACCAGCTCCAGTGTCAGGATGACCTGGGGATCAAATCTGGGCTCTGATACTCAGCACCACACCCAGAAATAACTGGCCATGTAATCTTGAGCAAGTTACTTAACCCAGATTGCTTATAAATAAAAAAATAAAATAACCTAAATTTTCCTTTTTATGCTTCAACAATGCTCTTCCTTATAATATAGTTTAAGGTTTGATACTGTCGAATCTACTTCCTTTAAATATTTTTTTCCCTGAAAATTTTTTTTGAAGTTCCTGACCTTGTGTTCTTTCAAATGACCTTTTTATGATTTTTTTCTAACTCTAAAACTAATTAAAATAATTTTTAAAAAATTTAATTGGAAGGACATTTAATAGATTAGTTAGATGAAATTCTGGCTTTGCTCATCCATGAACAAAATATATGTTACTTCAGTTATTTAGATCTGAGTTTATCTGTGTCAGAAGTGTTTTATGTTCATGTTCATACAGTCCCTGTGTCTGTTTTGGCAGATATATTTTAAATAGTATAAAACAATATTGAATAACATTGCTGACACATAGTGTAGTTTCTCTATTTTTCACTTTTGATTTATTTTAACTATTAAACTTTATTTAACTTTAACTTTGAGATCATGATTACTATCCCAGTTTTTTTTCACAATAAATTCTCCACCTGCCTTTTATTTTATCTTTGTGTATATCTCATTTTCATTATGTTTCCTGAAAGCAACATATTGTTAAAATTCAAAATTTTAATCTGCTATCCATTTCTGTTTTATGGGTAAAGTTGTTCCACTCACCTGCTAAGCTACAATTACTTGTTGGGTATTTTCCTCCTTCCTATGTTTCTTCATTATTTGCCCTATTTCCTCACTCCACTGCTTTATTTCTACCCACTACCTTGCCCACCTGTTCCTTAACCTACCCTTTCCTCTAAGAGTTCCTCCCTTATCCTCTCCCCTCCCCTCACTGTATCCGCTTGTCCTATTTTCATTTCAGAAGACATTTATACATACATACATACATACATACATACTGTGTGTGTATGAGTGTGTGTGTATTTCCCTCTTTAAGCCATTCCTGATGAAAGTAAGGTTCCAGCACTATTCACCCTCCCCCCACCAGCTTCTTCTGTAACAATTTTTCCTTTTATGCCTCATTTGTATGAGATAATTGCTCCTTTTTATCTCTCCTTATGCAGTTTTATTTTTTTTTAGAATCACCCCTTCTCCCCATTTCATTTGGGGGGGGGGATAGAGTGGAATTCTCAGGACAAGACAGTAGTAAGGAAGGCAGCCAGGATAGTCAAGGGTCTCAAGTTCATGTTACATGAAGATCAGCTGAAGGAAATGGAGATGTTTAGGTTGGAGAAGAAAAGATAGCTTTCTTCAAGCATTTCAAGAACCATCATTTAGAAAGGGGACTAGTTTTGCTCTGCTTAACCTGAAAAGGCATAACCAAAAGCAATGAGTTGAGGTTGCAGAGAAGCTAATTAATGTCTGATATTGTATGGAAGGGGAGTATCCATTACTTAATTAGTTATCTAAAAGTGAAATGAACTGTCCAGAAGGTCATGGCTTCTTCTTTCCTAGAAGCTTTCAAGATAAGGTTACACGAACACTGGTAGGCAATGCTGTAGAGAAGATTCTTGTTCAGCTATGGGTTGGATAAGATGGCAGCCTTCAGGGTCTCTTCCATCACGGAGATGCTATCCCTCCAGTGCATAGCTTGCTTTTAGTGCAGTAGTTGGGAAAAGATGCTGATGGTGTAACTTGATCTAGTTTGTGATTACTTGTGTTATTATGCTGTCTTCTGCGATCAAAGTGTTCCACAAACCATGGACTCATTACCACCACATTGGAGAACACTAGTATTAAAGAGACAAAAGCTTTTGCAGCAGTCAATTAACATTTATTAAGCACCTACTATATAGCAAGCACTGTACTTCAAGTCAGCAGGAAGTACTTTTCACTCATTGAAATCACAAAGAAGAAAAAAAAAGAATGTCCAAAAATGGGAGCCAAACTTAGAGTAGGGGTTCTTTACCTGGGAGTCCATGGATAGATTTCAAAGGGTCTGTGAACTTAGATGGGAAAAAATAAACATCTTTATTTTCACTAACCTCTAACTGCATTTTATTATTTTCTTTAATTATTTTAAAACATTATTTCAAGAAGAGGTACACACACACACACACACACACACACACACACACACCAAGAACATCATCAGCCCTAGAGGGATTTCTTTTCTTGAGTTTTCATTTCTAACTTAAGAAAAAAAATCCTAAATAGGAACCGGAAAACCCAATCCCTGACTAGGCTAAGAAGACGAAAGATATTTCACAACAATGCAAGACTTTTCAAGCCCCATTACAAGCAGTGAAGGCCCCATGACTAAGTTTAGCTAATTTATCCAAGTCTACCCAGCCAGGCTACGTCTCCATGGGATTAGCATTCAAGGCCTTCTGCTCCCAAGAGTTCCAGGCAAACAGAGAACTGAATATTTGAGCAGTTCACCAAACACTCTGCAGACAAACTAAGCAAAGCAGAGCCCAGTATAAGCGTGCCCTTATTATCCCTCCCTAAAGGCTTTTATTTGGCTTCTGGCCCTTACTTCAGTAAAGGAAGGCTGATTCCAGAGGAGGGAGGGAGTCCCTGGGCAAGCTTGCTGAAACATGAAGGTCAGCAGAGAGGTAGATTGAATGTGTGATCACGGTAAGAAACATGGGAAGGCGGGAGAGGGAGGCTAAAGAAAAAGAGGGAGTAGTGGGAAGAAACAGACAGAATTGAAAAGATCAAAGCCAGAGCAAGGCAATGAAAAGGAGAACAAAGCCAGCCCCTGAATGGCAGGCAAGTCGAAAGGATGACAAAAGCCCAACCCCAGTTTACTGACGGGCCAGCCTGGATACAGAGAATCCAGGATAAAGGGAGGACAGAGGAGGAGACTTGGAGTGCCCTACGTTCTTGCAGCTGGAGGAATTCCATTGCCGTCAATCTGGTGGCAACACTCAATTCCAAATCTTGTATAAAGAAGGGATCAAATCCCATATGTGCCAAAGTAGTCATAACCTCTGGTTGCTTTTTGGTTTTTTTTTGGGGGGGGGGAGAGGGATCGTGACAGCAAAAAGCTGGAAACAAAGTGGGTGCCCACTGGTTGGAGAATGTCTGAAAAACTTGGGGCATAGAAACGTAAGGAAATAGTGTTATCAGATGAGAAAAAAGATGTGAAATTCAGAGAAAACTAGAAATACTTGTAAGAAATGATGGTGAGAGCATCAAAAACAAGAGAACAATTTACATAATAATTACAATGTTAACAATAACCATACAGAAAGGAAAGCAAAACTGTGTAATTGTAATGACCCATCTTAGTCCTGTCTTTTCCTCAGAAAGGTGGGGAACCATGGGTGCAAAATGTTATATACACTTTCAGATGAAGCCTCTAAGTTGTTTGTTTTTCTTTGATATATAGGAGGTTTCAATAATGGGGTGGGAACAATGAAATCAGTGACATTAGATCATGCAGTTTTTGGAAGCTCTGAGGAACTGGGATTCAAAATAGAAATATTTACAAAATTGTTGGGAGGAGACAGTTTATGGAGAAAGGGCTGATATGAAAATAAAAAGTTTCAATAAACATTTAAAATAAAATATTAGAAAAAAGGAAAGTGGAATCCAGGAGACAGAGGCATGCCGAGGATTGTAAAGGACACTGCTTTCTAGTTCTGTTTCAGACCTCTGTCCAACCACCAGCCCTTTTCAAAATAAGATTGCAATCTTCAGAGACCCTTCTGAGCAATTTATTATACCAAGAAGTGATCGTTTCTGATTTAACCCTCTCCACTAGAGATATTCCAAACATTTGTCTTGGGTTGTGCTTACATCAGACTGAAAAGCAAACAATTCAGTATGTTAGTGAATCAGTCATCTGTCTTTTTCCAAGTACCCTAGCATCTAGGAGTTGAACAGCCAATGTTTTGGACCATTGACTGAATTTTCCACTTTTCATTCTGAATCAGCATCATTTAATCCCAGCTACAGCAAATGCAGCCACCACTGGAGCATTTTAAGGGAATGCTGTTCCTCCAAATCAGCAAAAACACTAATACAAATTAAAGGCTTTTTCCTGTAAGTGAAGAAAATCAGTCATATTTTGCTATTTTCAGGGAAGGAGCAAATTTTTACAGTGAGGTTTCAGCAGTAGGAGAAGAAACTGGACTGCGGGGCTTTATCTTGGAACAGGAGGTTTCATTTCAGAATTCATTTCTCATTCACCAACCTCACACAAGTAGGAAAATGATGCCCTCCCGGGTCATGGAGCTGAGCTAAGCCCAGTAATCAGCGATGAGCTGCTCTTTCACCAAGGTGTGTTTTTGTTTTTAGGATGGATTTGAATCTTAGTAATGGCTGTACCATGGCCATTAGGGCCATTAGGCACTGGGTCTCTCTGAGATATAGAATGCGATCTCTGTTCTCCCATCCAGTGATAGATGGGAAAGCTGGCTGGGAGCGCTGAATATCTGAATCAATCTGAGAGGAGAATTTCACCCTAATAGTCTATGCCCCCTTCAGCTATTCAACATCATTCGTCACATTCGTTACAGGCGATCAGCAAATCAAGAAAAAGTGGCAGTTGTTTGGGGAATAGAAGATGCCATTTTTTTTCCAGGGACAAGGCTCACTGGAGTGGAAGGAGGGAGCCATCTCTGAATGTCATTACTCTTTTTATTAACTTCTTCCTGGTCGGCTCCCCTGTGGTTTGTTGACCAAAAGGCACAAAAGAACCCCAGGAAAACCTGATTGATCCTCGGAGATGAACCCCAATGGTTTGCTTTACAGTCTGTCTCTCAGCCTACTCTGCCATTCCAAAAATTACAAAATCAAACAAGCCATGAGCGTTCCATCAGATCGATGTGAAATTGACTCCCAGAGAGGAAACTGGAAAAAGTTAGTTCCAGTGTGTTGGATTTAATGTAATCAAGATGAATATGAGAGACAAAAAGGGATTAGCTCTTTCCAGCACATGAGATGCTGGGTTGCTCTCCCAAAAATGACTGTTGAGAGGAAGGCCTTTGACAACATGAGTGTATGTGTGGGTGCTTTTTAAATTCACAGCAAGTTGTGAACATCCTGAAATGAAGGTAAAAAAGTTATATTTTATTAGGTCTTATTTGGCGAGAGATTTTATTAACTCACACAGTAACTTTTAAGTCTAAGGAAGTTGGACAGCAAAGCCTTTAATACTGGCCAATGCACCAGTTGGATTTCCTGTTCCAAGTCCTTTATCTAGGTGACTAAGAAGTACAAGATGTTAAGTTTTTTTCTCACAAAAATATAATAAGGATGGCTTTCTTCTAATGGAAACGGGAGAAGGAATGAAGAACATGTGTCATGTTTATTATGGAGCCAACAATCTGATGTCAGGACTCATGGCTCATTCCCCAAGTTGACCAAGTTCTCATTTATTTCCTTGCCAGAAGAGCAGCTACAAATCTAGATTATCTAATTTCATTTAATTCACACACTCTTCTGATCACCCAAATTGGCTTCCTACATTCTCCTCCTTTATATTTGGTTTGCTTGTCTATCCCCTTTTACCTAGGAGGCATTCCCATCTTTTTTCCACATCTTAGAATATCTTGTTTCCTTTAAAACTTAGCTTAAATACCCCCTTCTGTATGCCTTTCCTTATCCCCCAAGTTGCTAGGGCCTTCCCCCTCAATTATCTTGAATCTCTTTTGTAGATGTGTGTGTGTATATTTGTCTCCTCTGGCTGGAATGTTAGCTTCTTGAGGACAGGATCTGGTTCACTCTTGTTTTCCATTCTCATCCTTGAGCACAGTGAGTGACTGGCTAGATAATACCTAGATAACATTTAATAAATGCTATTCAATTGAATGACCAGGCTAGGTTCCATATCTACAAAGACAAAAACAAAATAGTCCATGTCCTCAAGGAGATTATATTCTAATTTAAGTCATTCTTGCCTATAGTAATTAGTGTTCATATCTGTTCTGTTTTTTACTTTAAGTTGAGGAAAATGGGGGCAAAAAACCAGAAGGATTTCTTATTCTGCCTTCTCAATTGTTTGTGCCTGGATTTGGGGAAGAATCAATTGACTTCTTAAGGGGACAACTTTTCAGTTGTGTGGACACCAGTCAGTCCACAAGCATTTTATTAAGCACCTACTTTTTTGGCAAGTACTTTTCTAAGAAGAGGAATACAGAAATTCAAAAATGTGATCACTGCCCTCAAAGGTCTTACACTCTAATCAGGGAGATAACATATAATTAGCTCTATACAAAAGATATTCTCCCTTCATGACCTGTTACATCATGGTGGCTATTATTTCCAGGCTTCACTTTACTCCCCTGCAATCTTCTCAATAGCTGCCTTGCCACCACACTAATCTTTGTTTAGGGAACGGCCCCATACTTTCAGTTCCTTGGGATATAAATAGAACTCTTTGAGAACTTTTGGCTATGGAATTCTGAAAATCAGACCTTAGGCTCAAGAAGAGGAAAACCACAGATGACTTCAATTGTCATGAGGTCAAGGAGGGAGAGGGCCATTTCCCAACTTGCTGAGGACCTGAGTCATACAAGGCTTTTAAAGATTCAATATTCAATCCAATATTCAGAATTATATTGGGAAGAGAGCTAGCAGCTAGTGCTAACTGCAAGGCAAAGAGTAATGCATTCTGTGTGGCCAACCCCAGCCAAGACTTGCTTTTTGCTTCAGGGTGGCCTTACAAAATGGCCCTGGCAACAAATCCACTCAGAAGATAAGGGCTTTGGACAACTGACATCATCTGTGATTTTCCTCTTCTTGGGCCTAAGGTCTGATTTCCAGAATTCCATAGCCAGATTTCCTGTTCAGGTTGTAATGTGGTGTTATGGAACAAAGTAAACAACAAAACCAAAGACAACATTCACCCCCCAAAAAACAAACCAAAAACTAAACAAACAAACCAAAACAAAAATACAATGTCAAGAGACATTAGTCCTAATCTCATCTCCAATGGACTTATCATATGACCTGGAATATTTCAGTTCAACTTTCTAGGTCTCATTTTATTCATGAACAAAAAAAGAGTTGAAATATATGATTTCTAGAATCCCCTATGATTAAGTGAAAGAGAAGAGGAATATCCACGTTGGTTCCCAAGCTGAAAGGTATTTTTTCATTTAGCCACTAGGTGGCATTGCTAGACACTAACCTAATCCCATTCCACAGAAGATCAGACCCTGTAAAGTTAAACATTCATTTTATTGAAGATATTCTTCATCTGGCTAAGTGAAGGAAGGGGAGAGGAGAGGGGCAATGCCAAGCTCTCTACTCTCATGTAGAGTATGTGACCCTCTATTGCTTGCCTCTTTTTCTAGGTGCTAGTCTGGTTAGCCTAAAGGATGTGGGTAGTGTGTATTTATCCTATCAGAAGAATAAACCTTAGAGTAACTTTCCAATGCCAGGGGGAAAAACCCAAACGAAAACAAAAACAGAAAACCCAAACCTACCTCCCCTGAATTGATTGTATTCCCGTTTCCTGATTCTTGTGACCTGGACATAGTGACCACCTTTCATGTGAAAAGCAAATGCTTTGGGTATCATGCTCAGTGCTGTACAGTTTAGAAACAATAAAAGCCATCAATAAAACACAGAGTACCTACAACAAGGCTATACTTACAGATTCTCCTGAACTTGGGCCACACAAGGCAGCAGGCAAGTACACTCATAGCATCTAGTGGCTCCCAGGTTTAGTTTTCCTCTGTGGCTATGAATATAGCCCTGATGGACTCTTCTACTTTGTAATATCTCTCCTTCCTGCCTCCTCCTGTCCTCTGACAACTGCCACCATACCGTTATGTCTCATTTCTGGACTATTGCAATGACCTGCTCAAGTCAACCCCCTCCAGTCCATCCTCCAGTCATCTGTCAAAATGGTCTTCTTAAAGCGCAGTTCTGACTATATCACCACCCCTTAGTCAATAAGTTTCAGTAGTTCCCTGCTTATGACCAGGACCAAAAATAAAATCTCCTGTTTGGCTTTTAAAACTTCTCATGATCCAGTCCCTTCCTATCTTTCCAATCTTCTTAGACCCTACTCCTTTCCATATACCCTGGGATCTGGTGACATTGGCTTCCTTTCTGTTCCTCATACAAGATGCTGTATCTCCTGACTGGGCATTTAAAAAAATTATTTATTTACTTTTAGTTTACAACATTCAGTTACACAATCCCTTGAGTTCCAAATTTTCTCCCCTTCCTTCCCCCCGCCCCCACCCAATGGCAGCATGCAATCCAATATAGGTTCTACAAATACCTTCTCATTAAACATTGGTCAAGTTGTAAAGAAGAATTATAGGCAATGCAATGAAGAATGAAAAAGGAGTGAAACAAAACAAAACATGAGAGAGAGAGACAGAGAGAGAGACGGAGAGAGACAGAGAGAGCAAATAGTTTGCTTCAATCTGCATTCAGACTCTGTAGCCCTTTCTCTGGATGTGGATATCCCTTTCCATCATGAGGCTCCTGGAGTTGTCTTCTAACCTTGCATTGCTGAGAGGAGCCCAGTCTATCAAAGTTAACTATCACAGATATGATGTGTCTGTAATACTCCCTTCCATATACCCTGCGATCTGGTGACATTGACTTCCTTTCTGTTCCTCATACAAGACACTCTATCTCCTGACTGGGCATTTTCACCAGTCCCCCATACCTAGAATTCTCTTGCTCCTTACTGGTCCCCTGGCTTCTTTTAAAGTCCCAGATAAAACCCCACTTTCTACAAGAAACCTGTCCCTATCCTGCTTAATATTAATACCTTCTCTCTGTGATTACTTCCAATGTGTATATATCTTTTTTACACATTGTTGTTTTCATGTTGTCTGCTCCATGAGCTCCTTGAGATCAGGGCTTGTGTTTTTTTCCCTATCTTATATTTCAAGTGCTTAGCACAGTACCAGCACATAGTAGGTGCTTAATAAATGCTTGTTGACTTAAGGCCAGTGCTCTATTGATGTTTGGGACTTCTGCCAAATCTGACCCTGCCTAGTTCATCTCTAGTGGAGCAGGGGAGGGGAGTGTAGGCAACGGTGGAATGGATTGAGAGAGAAATTCTCTATGTTCAGTCACCATCTTATCAGCTCTGACCATTATTTTCTCCATCTCCAGTTTTCAATTGACCAGAAGTATGTGATATCTCCCACTCTTCTTTCTTCTCTTCTTGGATGAAGGGGCCAATCCAAGGCAAACAATGGTTGGCAGATGGGAGAAGATATTTAATCAGCAGTTACATAGATTGAGTTCTCACCTAGGATTCCTAGGTCAGAATATCTGCTTTCAGATATTTATAAATCTGAAATATATATCTATATATCATATATATCTATTTCAGATATCTTGATATAGATATATACAGAGATGTTAGAGAAAAACAGCATAGCATAGTAAATAAAGGGCCAGTCTTGAAGTCAGAAAGACTTGGGTTCAAGGTCTGCCTTTGACATATCAGCTAGGTGACTATGGAAAAGTCACTTTATCTCTTAATGTCCCCAGAAACATCTCTAAGACCATAGAGGAGTTGCTCTTCTGCATCAATGGAAGGAGTTTGTCACACAAATAAAATCACATCTGGACCAGAAAAGGAGCTAAGGAAGGAAACAGGAAGAATATAAATGAGTAGAACAGAATCATAGCAACAATGTCAGGAAGGCTGAAGTTTGGGTTTAGCTAAACTTGGTGATGAATGTGTTTTTAAGGAAAGTGGAATAGGATCCACATGCACCAAAAATATTTGTAACAGCAGCTCTTTTTATAGTAGCAATGATCTGGAGACTAAAGGGGGGGGTGCCAATTAGCATGGGAATGGCTGAAAAAATTATGGTATACAGCTGTAATGGAATATGGTTTTATGAAAGATAGTTTCAAAGAAATCTGGGAAGACTTGTATGAACTGATTCAGAGTGAAGTGAGCAAGACCAGTGAAACAATTTATGTTTATAAAAACCATGATAAAGACAAACATCTTTTAAAGACCTAAGAACTCTATCTGCTCAATGATGAACCAGGATTCCAGAGGATCAATGAGAAAGCATTCCTGACAGAGAGGTGATAGATACAAGATGTGGAACAAGACATATATTTTATGATATATGTATATATATATATATATGCATGACCAATGAAGGAATTTGTTTGGTTTAAATATACATATTTGTTACAAGAATTTTGTTTATTTTTCCAGTGGGGGGTTGGCATTGGGAAAGAAAGAAAATAAATGCTTGTCATTAAAAATAAAATATTTTTAATATGCTTTAAGGGTTACAAAATGCTTGTCTCATCATATTTCTGTGAGAAAGGGAATATAGATATTTTAAACCTAATTTTAAGGTCAGAAGACTGAACCTCAGAAAGTAAATTTATTGTCTAAGATCACACAGCACTTTATTGGCAGAGCAAGGATGAAAACCTTAGACAAGTGATTGCCAATCCAGTGCTTTTTTCCACTTTATAACTGTTGGCCCTCAGGGAAAAAAAGAGAAAAATTGATTTGAGAAACCATTTACTTGAAGTTAAGCATTAAATAACTTCAGAACACTGTGCTAGTCTCTGCAAAGCATGCAAAGAATCATAGATAAACACTTTCTCATTTATTCATTCACTCTAGCTATCGTTGTCTCAATGATCATAGATGACCCCATAGCTGGAAGCAATCCAATCTAAACATAGTCCTTGCCTTCAGGGAATTTCAGTGGTCTCACAGGGGACCACTTTAGTTTTATTCAAAGACCCAATAAGCTTGGTTGGGTGCCTGCTTACCCTCTGCAAGAGAGACAGATCGTAAAAACACAATTTCTAAGGGAACAAAGCAATAAGGCATTTTTTGCAGAAATCTTGCTATTGCATTCAAACCTCATGTTTCATCCCCTAGAGTTGCAAGCAGGAAGAGATTCCTGGCTGATTTAGGCTACTTAGATTAGCCCTTTCTCCTAGAAGAGGAGGGGCAACATCGAACAGGGAGATTTCTGCCTTAGATTCAGAAGAGCTGTATTCAAATCTCACTTCTGGTATTACTGTGTAACCTTGGGCAAGTCATATAACTTCTCTGGGCCTCAGTGTCCCCTAATGTATAAAAATAGGGGTTGGATTAGATGGCTTCTAAAGACCTTCCTAGCTCTACAGCTATGATTCATAGCTGACATAAAGAGAGAAAGCTAAAGTGAATGAAAAAAAAAAAAAACCAAAAACATTTTTTAAGCACTTACAATATGCCCTGGGAGAATAAATAGAAGATTGTCAGTCCTTGCTCTCAAGGAACTCATGTTCTAATTGGGAGAGATGAAATGGAGGAGGTTTTAGACACAGATCTTTTGGAAAAATCTTATGGACCTTAGGGTACAATGTCAGTACAAGTGATAAAGTCTTGTGAACCTTTCTTATCATAAGGATTGTAGTTTGTGAGTTGCTTATATAAGTAGGATGAGTGACCCTATCTGTGAGGTCTGAGAAAGAGGAGGAGGAAGAAAAGGTGAAAAGCTTATCATGGGGATTGCTCCCAATGGGCCTAAGGGATGGTATCTAAAGTGACTGATGGATGGCCATGAGTATAGGCCCTGACTCTAAAGGGAATTCTACCTACCCTATGTTTAGCCTTCTCTTATCTGTTTGTGATTGCAGTGTTCAGACACATGAGTTTCATTCATTCTAGAATGGAGCATTCACATCCTTTTATCTTTTTCACTACAAAAGTCCAGAGCTCCCAACACCCACGAATTATTTAGAAGTTGCTTAGGATCCAGCTATATATGCATATGGCCTCATTTTCCCAAACCCACCCAAAGTTGGTCCCTGGGGGTGAGAATGAAGCAGAGATTATATGGGTTTTATATTGTTTTTGTACAATTTCTTCCAGAGACTGGCTTGCTATCAATAAAACCTATAGTTAGGCAGCCTTGTGTAGTGCAAGGAATGTCTCATAGTCAGAGGACTGTGGCATGAATCTGAACTCTGCTACTCACTACCTACATGATTTTATAGAATGAGGGGATTGTACCAGAAGACTCTTAAGTATTCCTTCCAGCTTTGTATTTGGATAGGGCAGGATTGTAGGATAAGATTAAAGTCTTGCAGGCCTTAAAAGAGCAATGACTGGGAATTCTGGCATCCCAGTAACAGATGTTAGGTGAGAGTGAATGATAAGTCTCCTTTCTTTGCCCCCAGTGGAGGCAATAGATTTACTTTTATTCATTTCCTGATGGGAACAAGCAAGAACTGAATTTCCTGCTTAATTCTCAGTCCCAGGCCAGGAGAAATCAGTCAACCAACAAGCATTCTTAATCAAACAGGATACAAGGCAAAGGAAATACAAAGTTAATAAAAATCAAACAATTCCTGTCCTCAAGTAGCTTACATTCTAGTGGGAGGGAATACCATAATAACCTATAAATGCAAATTATATGCAAAAGATGGGTGGGGGGCACTAGCAACTGGACCTGGGATGGGAATCAGGTAAGGTTTCACGTGGCATATGAGCTGAGTTTTGGAGAAAAGATAGCTTTCCGTTTAGAGTGGGTTCCTTTCTTTGGAAGCAGCTGGGTCCAGATATAGAACAGAATGAGTGGTTTACATTACATATCAATAAGGTTTCTGATTTTATTATCTTTTACCCAATTCAATCAAATGCTTTTATGCAAGTCTTTGATGGAGATTGACTTAATGAGACACCATGCCCTCTGGTGGAGAGGAGTTGCTAATGGGTGGGAAAAATGAGTTTGAAGAGATCAGATTGGTGAAAACACAAAATGTTGTCATTAGCCTGATAATAGACATGAGAGCTAGAGAATCATCCAAGGATGGAGTCAAGCGGTAGCTGGTAACCAGTGCCCTGAGATCTGATAGAAAAAGAATAGGCAGGTTGGCGAATACCAACAGAAGTATTTGGTGTTGCATGGACCATAGTTCATATGGGCTTCGATGAACAAAGACCAAGAGCTCTATAGCTTCTCCTGGGCATGTAGATCTTTTTTTTTGCATCTGCATGAAGAGGGTTCCCACTTCATTGTCCAAAAGGCAATGTCATCATTAAGAAAATAAGGGAGTTTAAGAAAGTCAGTGACATTCTCCTAGGAGAGAGATCACTCTTCAATTGTTAGTCTGCTCTACCATACAAGATTATAATATCCCTGAGGGTGAGGATTTAGGATTTACTCCTATATCCCATTTGTGTCTAGCATAGTGCTAAATACACAATAGGGGCCTCTGGAATGACTTGATTTATTGGAAAAATAGTTACTGAGACACTTGGTCACATGTGTAAACAAGGGCACAGCTCTTTACCATCTCAGTAAATGTCTTTCCTTTTAGCTATGTTTATTCATTGAATATTAATGGTAAAATGTAGTGGGAACTTCTGAGTTGGAGTTTTAGTAGTGTAGACCAATGGAGCATCTTGAAGAAAAGTTGTCTACCTTACTTCTGAACACCCAACCCAATTGAAGTTGGGAGCTGGAGTAGTCACAGAGTGGTCACTGCATATAAAACAAGGGAAGGTGTTGAATCTGTATTGTAAATAGGCCTTTCTTTTAGTGTTGGGTTTGTTGTTGTTGTTAGTATATGGGCAACTAGGTGGCACAGTGGATAGAGTGTGAGACCTGGGACCTTGGAGTCAGGAAAACCTGAGTCCAAATCCAGGCTTAGACATGTACTGGTAGTGTGACCCTGGCCAAGTACCTTAGCCCTTTTGCCTTGGTTTTCTCATCTGTAAAATGATCTGGAAAAGGAAATGGTAAACCACTTTACCATCTTTGCCAAGAAAACCCCAGATGGGATCACAAAGAATCAGACAGCTGAAAAATGACTGAACAACATATGGGTGGGAATGCAAATCATCTTTATGATTTTATTTTGTTTTCTGCAACCTTGAGGAACTTAATGTACTATGTCAATTCACTGATACATTTGAATGTTCTAGTTATCTTGCCATGATGACAATCATAATAAGTTAACAGAAGAAATTACTTCTAAGTCAAATAATGCTGGCATGAGTACCCTTGTTTTGTGGCTGCTTGTAGTAAAGTGCTTCAAATATTTCTTCATTGGTATAATTTGGACTCTTGGCTTCAAGAGCATGATTTTTATTATGTTAAAGTAAATTCCTTCTCTTCCTTGTCTTTTAAACTTTTTTTTAACCATGAATAATTCCTACGTTCTGTCTGAGGCTTTCTCTAAGCCTACTTGATATGATCACATAGGATTATTGTTGACATAATCATTATATCACATCCGGAAGTTCAATAACAAGTTGGCTGTGGGATGATGGATGTGGGGGTGGGGTGGTGCCAACAAGCCTCAAACATTGGTTACCAAGTCAAAAAAGAGCTGTGATTTGTATCAATGGAGAAAATTCCCAGTTTGGTAGTGGGGAGAATGCTATTCTTCAAGAGACCAGAGTTCACATTTCACTTCTGACACATAAGCTATGTGACAATGGGAAAGTCACTTAACCTCTCACAGACTGTTTCCCCATATAGAAAAATAAAATGATATCGAGAGTGCTTACCTCACAGGGCATGTTGTGAGAATGACATGAATTAATGTATGAAAAATGTCTTGTACTTATAAATAGAAGCTATTATCTCTCATACCAATAAAATCAGTGATCCTCAAAGTAAGGATTATAGGAGCAGCTAGTTGGTGCAGTTAGATAGAGCACTGGGCTTGGAATCCGAAAGACATGAGTTCAAATTCGCCCTCAGACACATTCTAGTTGTGTGTCTGGGCAAGTAAGTCACTTAACCCCTATTTGTCTCAGTTCTTCATCTGTAAAATGGGGGTCCACTGGAGAAAGAAATGACAAGCCACTCCAGTATCTTTGCCAAGGAAGTCTCATCTACAAAGTGCATGGGGTCATGTAGAGTTAGACACAACTAAACAACTGAATAACAACAGCAATTACATCGACAATTTCATTAATATTGAACCACATGGGTGTAGTGACTTTTGGGTAGTCAGAACTGGTCCCAGTTGGCCATTGTGCTCTTTCCCTCAAGTTTGGTGGAACGCTCTATTTATAGCTACCACACAATACAGTATCCCACTCTTTCTCTTCTTTAATTCTTTAACCTGGCACTGGCGATTTAGAGCTTTGCAGCAACGGTGTTACAGGGTTTTAGTCCCTGGAAGGCTTATGTTCCTAAGGAGATGTGGCTGTTCAGTTGATTGTCTTAGCCAAGGAATATTCCCACAGCCTGGAGCTAGAAGTTCCACAGCACTGGAAAGAAGGGGGCAGGGAGGAGAGGGTCTAGGAGTGGGTTTTGTTGTAAGCCTGTGTCATGTCCTTGAGTACTGGTAGCCTACTAGTAGCATGGGAGGTAGGGAAGGGGTGCTGGGTGAACTCAGGGTCAGTAAACATCAGTTTTTAGGATTTTTTTAACCTTTTGGATTCTAGATGTCCTAGACTATGGAGGCAGCAGAAATTACTTTATCTTCAGCATATACATTCTGTTTTGGAGAAGTCTGAGAGTTTGTGGGGACTAGAGAAAATGTTTATCCTTCCTTCTTGTTACACATTTGACCCAGAAGTCCTGAGGTACAAATAATTATGTCCCCCCTTTTCTCTCTTAATAGTGGCAAATTTGTAACATTGGGCATCTATAAGAACTGCTTTGATTGTTTCCTGTAGGTTTTGAGATGCAGCATGATTTATTTTTATCTTTGTAATTTCATTATTTCTCATTTAACTTCATTACTGTTTAACAGATTATTGTTTATTTCCATTATTGTATGGTTTACTCAAGCTACAGCTTATTTCTGATTTTACTGCAGACTGGATTCTAGAATAAACAGCATGCATAATTTCTGCTTTTAAAAAATTTACCAAAGTCTTGTCTATTGAGAAAATCTATCATATTCAATTCAGTCAAAAATGAGAAAAAGACTTACTATGTCAAAGCACTAACATTACAGTAACCCATAACTCAGAAGGCAATTTTCATAAGACTCTCTTATTTGTAGAGACTGATTAAATCAATGCTTTGTGCCTATGTGAAGGGTAGAATTGGTAAGGGCTTGGGAGAAGAGAAAATCTAGTATTCAAACTTCCAGCTTTGCAAGAGAATATTCTTTTCAGGTCCCTAAAGGGAAAGAAAGACACTGAGAGGATGCCAATATGTGAAGGAGCCAACATTTTAATTGGGTCCTATTTCCAGCTTAGTTCACTAGGGATTTCTGAGAATTTCCTTTTGGGTGAAATCTGGAACTACCATGTCATCTCTTGAAGCTGGAAGCCAGAAGACCAGGATCTTTCTCCTAAGCTCTGACAATAATGCCCCTCATGAAGGCATGGGACATTGACCAATCAATTTCCATCAATGAGAAGAGTCTTTGAAAATGGTCTTTGATCTGTAGATTATATTCCAAAAAACAAAAATGTGATCCTAGCTGCTTCCAAGGAGCTTACATTCTCTTGGAGAAAACAGTGGGAAAATATATACAAATCACATAGAGTAAGGACTGAGAAAGTATTCATGGGGATAGGAAATTCAAAGATGTCTTTATTGAAAAAAATGACACTAATGACTTTTTTTTTTACTTTGCTTTTTGGAGGGCAATTGGGGTTAAGTGACTTGCCCAAGGTCACACGGCTAGTTTTTGTGTTAAGTATCTGAGGCCAGATTTGAACTCAGGTCCTCCTAACTCCAGGGCCGGTGCTCTATTCACTGTGCCACCTAGCTGCCCCAACTAATGACCCTTTTGTGAGAGTGAGACTTTCAGTCATAATAAAAAGATATTTCCTGATTCTTCCTATTTAGGTTTCTCCATATAGATGCTATTCCTGGTTTACTTAAAAATTCATATGAATAATTTCTGTATTATTCTTTTTTAACTAAATCTAATTATGTTGATAATGGAGTATTGAAACCTCCTTCCCTTCCTCCTCCTCATTACAATTTGTCTCTTTCTCTTTGTATTACTATGAATATTTCTTATAAATTTGTCAAATTATTTGTTGCATCTCAAAGTTAAAATTATTCAATATACATTATCCCTACATCTCTCTCTCTGTATATATATATATATATATATATATATATATATATATTTATTTATATATATATATATATAATTTTTTTCTTTGAATAAGTACTACAGGTCATAAGTTAATATATTTAGGTCTCAAAGGGAGTTTAGAGCTTATCTAGTTCAAGTACCTCAGTGTATAGATGGAGAAACTGAGGTTCAGTGATTGTTGAATCTCACAAAAGTGTAAGGGCAGGTCAATTCAGTAAATCAATAAAGTTATTCCACCTCCTTAAGGTAATAAGATGGTCAATCAATTGTCCTTAGTCACAGTCTTGAAAGTCTTTGAAAGACATTGGGTAAAGTGAAATAATGTCATATGGGAAATCTGTTCCAATTAGCTGAGGGATCTCAATACTTTCATTGAATCCTATATAAAAATATCTAGTTAGCTGGAATCAAGGAGTTCCAGTGAGTAGCAAGCCAAGAGAAAGGGGGATTTTTGGAAAACCCTTGAGAGGGAAATACTAGATTTGGGGGTGGGGAGGTTGGGGGCAAAAAGAGACCTTAGCTTTGGCTTCGATCTAGGTCTCTTTCCTACTGCTGACCCTCACATCTGTGATAGTAATGGCATTTAAAGATTCCCCTGTATTGGCTTGGTTTTTCAAATTGATTGTGTTAAAACCCAGAGCTTGTTAATCCCACCTGTGGGATGGACTTGTTGATGTGAAAAGAGAGCCCTGAACTGGGAGGAGCTGGTGATGTAGATTTGGAGACACAAGAGAGAGGCAGAAGAACTTTTTTTGGAAGCAGCACCTCGTGGAGGCAGAGAGAGAGACTAAGAGAATTGCTGGTGGCCACTTTGAATTGCCCTGGACTTTTGAGACCTTCCCCCTGAGCTGCCAAGGACTGAGGAGACATGGCTGCTTTGCTGGTACTTTGTCTGTTTGTTTTGATGTTCTTTTGCCAGATTTGTCCACTGGTGAAAGACAGCCCTGTTGTTGAAGAAGTCCTGGAACCTGGCTTTTGGTTAAGAAGCCCTGAGACTGTCCTGCAGACAGAGAGTGAATACTGTCCACTGGTGAAGGGCAGTTCTGTTGTTGCAGGGGTCTAGGAACCTTTCTGTTGGTTCAGAGCTACTGAGACTGTCCTGCAGACAGAGAGTGAATACTGTCCACTGGTGAAGGACAGTGCTGTTGTTGCAGGGGTCTGGGAACCTTTCTGTTGGTTCAGAAGCCCTGAAGAAGGATTTTCTTGTTGTATGTTTACAGAAATCCTGGGAGAGGGTTTTGCTAATGTTTTCAGGGGTTCTAGGACTGTTCTACAGACAGAGGATGAATTAATGAAGGGACTGGCAATGTATCTTGTGGCCTTGCTAAGCCTTGTCTCCCCAGGAACTAAGATTGCTCAGAACTTGCCTCCTGTCAAGATGAAGAAAAGACCTTCATTTGGGTATTAAGTGCTGTGCTTAAACTTGATGTAACTCTGGGGTAGATTCAATTGTGATCCAGGGGTGGGGAACTTTTGACCTTTTTGTGTTCTATGGTTGAACAAATGAATGTACTTTACTTATGTTTGGAAACTAATCTCCATTTGAGAAGAGGGGTTTTGTGATGGACTAAATGAAGGTACAGCCTAGGGGTGGAGTAGTATTTAGAACAGGGACTTTGTAATTGATTGAATGATTGGAAGGTCCTGGGGTGGGGTAGTGCTTGGAGATTATTTAATCACACTTAGTAAATGCTGTATTTGGAATGATGTCATGTTTTGACCTTCTCTGTTCTTAATTTGCCACTGAATAAAATGGAGAGCACCAATGCTGGTATTTTGAACCTTGGGAAGTTGCCTTTCCTTGGCATTACAGTACAACATCTTAGCTGGATGAAGATCATTTGAATTTCAAGGAGTTTGGATGCTGTTGGCCTTCCCATTCTTATATCTGTGTGCTAGTGATATTCAGCCATCAGTTGGTGGCAGTGTTTGCATTGAAAATCAAGGAAAGACTGGACATAGATTCAACACTCCATAAAGAACCAAGAAAAAAAAAGATAAGACAAATAAGCTAACAGAAATATATTAGACCCAAAGTGGAAATTTTTGAGTGACTCACCAAGGGAAAAAAGGCTTCACAGAAAGGAGCTGTGAGTTATCTCTTTGCCACATAAATCTGAGCCCACTTTCCCTAGACCCTGTATATACGTGTGAGAAAGGGGTGTCATGGACTTTGGGAGGATATTTGTTCCAATTGTTCTTACTATACCATCTTCATAAATATCTCTTCCTAAAAGCTACCTAAAGCTTATGACTAAAATATTTCTTAGCTGAAAAGCTTTAGGGTGGAGGAAAGCCAGTGGTAGCTCAAATTTATAACATTAGAAAATCACCCCCAATTTCTCAGGTACATCCTAGAACAGAGAGAGACAGAGGCAGAGACAGAAGAGAAAAAGTCAGAGGCAGAGACAGTCTGGCTCCAAGACATGTCTGTGACAGTGGGAATCAGGATTAGGATTCTCTGAGTTTATATGGGCTATGAAAATAGTAAACAAAATCTGAGATCAGATCCCAGATGAGGATTTGATTAGTCTCTTTTCAAAGGCCGTGATGTCCGTCTATCTATAGCTTTTTTAGGCCACGTCCTGATCATGAAGGGAGTATCTGAGTAAGGCAATGCACCTGAATTTACAATTAAAAGAGTTATAAAATGAAATTTTAAAAACCATTCACATATACAGGAAACCCAATTCATGCCAAAAGATATAGATAACTTTTAGACCAACTTCTTAACTTTATCATGGAATTGCAAAGTAAAAAGAAGTAAATAATACCAGATAATTATCGGTAAATATCATATTGAATTCAAGTCTCCATAGTTAAGTACTAATAGAACTTGGAGACATTCAGAGTGTGAGTTTGTCAAAGATCAGTGACTTTCTATGTTCTGGGAATAGCCAATAAATAGTGACCCCAATACCCAGATTTTTCTGTCTCAATAGCATAGCATGGGGGTGGAAATGAGGAATACAAGTGTTTGTTCATACGTTTCCATTCCTCTTTTTCTGAAGACCATACTAAATCTGGAAACCCCATCACCCTGAAACTCACATCTGTTGACATCTAAAGAAACCTCTTCCCCAATTCTTAGTTCATTCCCCCAGCTACAGAGTTCCACATCACTAGAGACATTCAAATGGAGTCAATAGTCAGTCAATAAATATTTATTAAGTGCCCACTATGTGGACACTAGATGATGACTTTTTGGCGATGTTGGAGAGAGATTTCAGGCATTAGATAATCTCTAAAGTTTCCTCTAATCCTAAACTTCTGAGATTCCATGATGTAGATAATCTATGAAATGTCTCCTTGATTGAAGACGGAATAGTCCCAAGGCTATCTCTTCCATTGATTTCTCTACTTCTGTTGTCACTATGGTAGAACAGGATCGAATAGGAAGAAGAGCTATATGACATTTATGAAAATTGTACAGAATTTTGTTTATTTTATTTACAGAACTCATGAAAATTTTATAGAATAATTATTCCAAAATAATTACAGACACAAATCCCATCTTTTAATATACCTTTGATGAGACATGGTTGACTTGAGATTTTCATTAAGGTAGTATCCACACTCAGGAAATTAACAGTTCCATTGAAAAGCTGTTCCATTCACTATCATATAAAATCCTTGTCTAATTTTTTTTATATTTTAGGACTTTAATTCAGCTTTATTTGATATTATTGACTTTGATTTACTTTGAAGTTATAGGATAAACTGAAATTAAGAAGTCACTGTAAAGATTATTTTTGTATTTTGGCATGAAAATGGGTTTATTGTATGAAATACATTGATGTATTTCAAAATTTCATTTTGTAACTCATTGAAATTCAAGCCATTTTCACTTAGTTTTATATTAATTTTTGTTTTTCTGGTAATTTTTTCTCTATCTTTTGGTTACTGATTTTTGTCTGTTTTCTACAATTTAAATTATTTAATAAAGCAAGCTAATAAAAGGGGGAAGTCAATCCTCCAGGGAATCTAATGAATTATTAAATTAAAATGCAGAAATCTGAAGGCAACTCTGCTTTAGAATCACACTGCCTCATTGTGAATAGAAAAAATATTTTATACAATTAAAATATGCACAAAATAAATGTGGGTATAAACCTGTGTTTTAAAGATTTACTTGGGTAAAGCATTTTTCTATTTGTTTTTATTTTATGACCTTGGATCTCTCCTCTCTCTCCAAAACATAAAATCAATTAAACCAGAAGGTTTCTAAGGGCCCTTTCAGATCTGACATTTCATAATTCTAAATCTTGTGGCCCCAAGTAAATGTTTCTAGAAAGGTCCTTTTGTCTTTTGTAAATTTCAGACCAAAAGAGCTTTAAGTGGGGGAAAGAAGGCCTTCCTTTTAGTTCTTTCTCAACCATGGCCAACACTTCTGATGTTTGCTCCCTATGTGACCTTGGGCAAGTCATTTAAAACCCCTTGGCCTCATCTGTGAGATGAGGAGGTTGAACAAATGGCCTCTGAGGTCCTTTCCTGTTCTAGATACTTGATTCTATCATCTATTCAGGTTGGGCAGCATTTGTCTCTTGGTGTATTATATGGTGCAGAAATGCCATCCCTGCTACTAGAATTGGAGGCTCAGAGTTCTGTTTCCTTTGTGTACTTATCCAATTCTTCTTCCCAGATTCAAGTTTATAATGGCCCTAGACTTCTAATATGGACCTAAGAGAGAATAGATTTAAAAACAAAAGCAAATACAAAACTCACTTGGAGTGTGTATGGAAAGGATTAGAAAGATGGCCATTTTCTCTGCTAGACCCTGGTTTGCTTTGTCATAGCAGCTCTGAGAAGAGTGACAGGGGAAATTAGAGTCTCATGTGTGACCTAAGAGAAAGCACTGAGCCTATATTTAATTTTATAGTATAGCAGTTAAGCTGTACTATATTGAATTAAAAAGAAATCGCCATATCCATCAAGCAGTGACCTTTGAATACAAAGCATTAAGAAAAGCAGTTTTCAAAACAAGGAATCAATATATTTTCAAATCCTGGCAGCAAGGTGGGGCAGGTAGCAATGGACTGTGTTGCAGCTTTCCTTCATTCTCATCTAACTAGGTGCACCCACAGGCTGCTCCCTTTCCTTTTCCCTTTCAGTTTCACTCTTACCTTGGTACCCATCCCAGGCCTCTTCCCAAACTCTTGGATCTTCCTCGATCCTCATTGCTAATACTATGAAGTTCACATTCCTTTCTTCCACAATGACAATGCCCTCCATAATTTGTTCCCACTTATTTTTTACTCCCAACTTATCAGTTCCCAAGAATCTCTCCATTCAGGATAGAATCCTTTTTGTCTTGCTCATATTCCATTCTCTTGGTTTCCATCTCCCTGATAGAATGTAAACTCCTGGAGGGCAGAGGCCATGTTTTGTTTTGTTTTGGTTTTCCCCATCGTATTTCCAGCCGTTAGTATGTAATTGGAGTTTAATAAGTATTTCTGTGGTCTCACCACATTTGATGCTGGATTCAATCACAGCTCAGAACTCTTGATCCACTATCTTTAACCTCTGAACACTAGGGATCACTGGCATTTTCCATAAGCCCAGAAAGAGGTTTGTTAAAATTCATAAAGGCAGTAATTTGAAATGAGTTTTTCTTCTTACCTTTACCCTTTTCTTTCATTTGTATAAGAAATCAAAGGGTCTTGGAGCATTGGGGGGAGATACAAGGGTCCTGAGATCCAATAACTCTTATGGTTGTTTCTTTGATAGTGCCCACTCCTACATAAAAGATGGTAGTTGAGATAAGAGCACTCCATAAGGTATTTATTGGGAAAGACAAATGCTTTCTTACCTTAAGTCAGATAGTTGTCTGGGACAGTAAACTGCAATTTAACACAAAACACAGTAGATTAAAAACAAGCTTACTTTTAAATGAACTCTAGTTAATTGACTGTCTATTTTGTGGTGCAAAGGACCTTGGCTTCTACGGGGAAGTATACTCTTGGAAAAAAAAAAAGTCCCACACAGCTAAGACTGAGAACTAATCAATTTGGTGCAATGGGGAAAATGCTGAACTTAAAAGTCCCAAAGCTAGAGTCATTAGAAGATTTAAATCCTGGTTCTGCTATTTACTACTCTCTTGACTTTGGGCAAGTCTTTTTACCCTTCTGTGCCTCAGTTTCCTCATCTGTATGATGAGCTTTAGATGAGACTCTAAGGCTCCTTCAGACCTGTTATCCTATAAATTTCTCTCCTTAAGAAGAAAAAACAGCTAAGAGCTTCTCCCTTTGTGTCATGCCAGTAATATAAAGACATGAAATTGAAACCTCTGTGTTCTAAGCTAAGAAAGAGATGGTGATACCCTTTCTTCTTTTTAATAAAGAGTAGGTAGCTTCTGCTTTCAACTAGAAGTTCCTGGGAAAAGAAATGTTGGTAGAGAATCTGGCACCAGGGGGCAGGCCAACCCTGCATCATCATAGGACCCCAGTAGAATGCAAAATTCTCAAGGTCAGGCACCCTTTTGTCTATTTCCCTAGTCCCTAGCACAGTAGCTTACACGTGATAGTTATTTAATAAATGCTTATTGGATTAGATACAGATCTATCTGGATTAGTCCCAGAGCTGCAGCTAGAAACCTGGGAGGCCCAGTTTACCATTTCTCTATTCACTAAAGCTCCTATGAGCAAGCTTTTAGCTGCCAAACCCAGAACAAAGGCATTATCCTTTATGGGAAGAGGGGTCATAGAAAAGAAAGGGTGAAGGAAGGGAACTGAAGATTGATGATCTTGTATAAGATACTTCCCCTTTCTAGGACTCACTTTCTTCATCTGGAAAATGAGGGGATCAAACTTGAAGTGGGTCAGGTTCTTTCTACCTCTGATATCATATTAGGGAGTCTCAAAACCTACAAATCATCCTAATTTTGGGACAGGATACCCACATCGCTTTTTCTTCCAAAGATAACCTGAGGTCTTTCAGCTCCAATGATGAACTGCTCAAATATTCTCACTGTGCTACCAACACCCAGCTGAGAGAGAAAGATAATATTTTCAAAGCATTTCCCTTTTTTGGAGGGGGGAGGGCTGCCACCTTTTGAATCATGCAGTATTTGAAATCTATTTCAGGATACTCCTACAATCCTTTGGAAGTGCTATGCAGCCCATTCCAGCTCCCTGAGAGCTGCCAGGCTTGGAGGTGTTGCTTCAGCTAAGGACAAGACTGCTACCAAGCTGTTTCCCCAAAGACAAGTCTTTTCTTCCATTGATGTCAAACCTACCTCACAAAATAATAGGATGCAAGAGTTGGAAGAAAGAGCCGTAGCTATCTAGTCCCACCTGGTCCTGAAGCAGAATGCCCTTCTCCATTTCGGGGGGCAAGCTGTCAGTCAGCTGCCATGTGAATGCCTTCAATGATGGAGAGCTAGCTCACTATCCCTCCTCCCTCTGTTTCTTTCCTCACCTAAGCGGCCCATCCCATGTTCTCAGGAATAAGAATTTTTATTCACATGGTATTAAAATTTGCCTCCCTATATCACTCATAACCTGTGTTCTAGTTAGGCTTTCTGAGGTCAAACAGAATGTCTCAATCAGCTCTGTTCCCATGGGTAGAATCTTTTGATCTTATTGTGCAAAATTCACAGGTAGAAGGCATTAAGAAATGGTTTGTAAACTGTTGTTAATAAAGCTAGAGTGGCCTCTCCAACTGCATCGAAGAGGCTCATTTGGTCATAATGGTGGGCTGTCATTTGGTCGCATGGCCTTGGGGACACAAGTCCCAGACACCAAGTCCTTTTCTGCATATGTCTAACACTGTCGGGCAAAGAGATTGTCCAGACTGACCAAGACAAGTATTCCCCAGCACTCGGCAGGTGGAGGAGGCACCAGGATGTAGGGGCTTAAAAAGAAGTGCCCTCTGAAGAACTCCCTTTGCTCTCTCTCATCATATACTCATGAAATTGTTGTGGCTTAATGGTTGTATTTCTGAAACTGGAGTCAGGAAAGCCTGAGTTCAAATCCCACCTCAGATATATTAGACTGTGAGATCCTTGAGAGCAGGGATGGTTTTCTCCCCCTTTCTTTGTATCCTAGGGCTTAATACAGTGCCTGGCACAGAGTAGATCCTAAATCAATGATAGCTGACTGACTTAATGCCAACCATGTAACTCTGGGTCTATATGTGTTGTGTCTTCATTTCCTCATCAGCAAATAGAAGAGGTTGGACTCATTTACCTCTAAAGTTCCTTTTTGGGGTGGCTGGGTGGTGCAGTGAATAGAACACTGGTCCTGGAGTCAAGAGGACCTGAGTTCAAATCCAGCCTCAGACACATGACACAATTACTAGCCATGTGACCTTGGGCAAGTCACTTAACCCCAATTGCCCTCAAAAATAAATAAAGTTCCTTCTTGACTCTAACTTTAAGATCCAGTGAAAACTTCTGAAAAGTCGTGACCCATTGACATTGACTGTTATTTATCAGTGTAAATGAATAAATTGGTACTTTAATTTCTCCCTCAGGTGTTTTTGTATACTTGTTTAGTGTACCATCAACCCCTGCGATCCTTGGAGCTTCATCACCTCCCTCCCAGAACTGGAAAATCCTACCAGAAGTTACAAAAATGAATACCAAAGTTTAGGCTGGTAATGTTTCTACTGAGGTATGGACACATCTGCTGAGACCTAGCTTGAGTCCCTAGGCTACCTCTTGGTGTATCACTATCTTAATTGCACTCCCAGCATCGAAGACCTAGCTCTCAGTGCAAGAGGTTACTAAACAATGAAGATATTGCTGCAGCTTCACAATATTTCTGAAAGGATTCAAGCTACCACCTGTCCTGGGGGTAGAACCAATTCTTTTCTTTTTTGCAGAGCATTGGGGTTAAGTGACTTGCCCAAGGTCACATGGCTAGTAAGTGTTAAGTGTCTGAGGCTGGATTTGAACTCAGGTCCTCCTGACTCCAGGGCCAGTACTCTATTCACAGCACCACCTAGCCACCCCCAGAACCAATTCTGAACTCAAGAATGGAATTGTTTGTGTCCATCTCCTTGTAAGTTTCTATGGTCAGAGGACTTAAAGAAACAATTCTCTTAGTTTCCATAGGCTTTTGAGGCTAGAGAATTTTGAGGAGGATTCACAAAAGAACATTCTTCTCTAAGAAGAATGACCAGGGATAGGTTAAGGACAAGGGCAAGATTCCCTGAGCAGTGTTTCCCCCAGCCAAAGAACTCCAAGGCAGCAGAATGTCAGCACTTAATAAGGTATTTTGTTAACTGGACAAGGTTACAAATGTTGAGTGGAAATATCTGTGTGAGTCAGGACTTTCAGGGATAGTGGAATTGGGATAACAGTAGGGCTAAGGCTAGGGACCTAGAGGAAGAAGAAAGAACACTGGCACAGCAGGAAGGGATGTAGAAATTTCTCAGCCATAGTGAACTTGATAATAATAAGGAAAGGTTTCAATTCTGAACCACGAAGGAGAAAACAATCTTGTGAGGTGGCAAAGCTCAGAGTATTAGACCACAACCCTGAAACTCCAACAATCCATATGAACTCTATCAAAATAATCCCGATGAAGTACAGGAATTATAATTAGCCTCTTTTTTAGAGAGGAGGAATCTGAGGTTTGGAATGATTAGATAAGAAGAGGATGGACAGTGACCTGATCCACAAATCAAGGGAGTCAGCTCTCATAGGAGATAGAACAATAGAGTCAGAAAGACTCTTGTTAAAATGCTACATCTGAAACTTAAATCTCTGTGTGACCATGGCCATTTCACTCATTCGCCTTAATACTTAGTTCCCTCAGTGGCATGCTGATATATTTTTTTCCATTTTTTTTTAGAAGAGGCAAGAGTACTGGATTTGGAGTCAATGGATCTGGGTTCAAATTCAAGCTTTTCTACTTACTGCCTCTGTGACCTCAAGCAAGTCACTTCCCTTCTCTGTGATTTGATTTCCTCATTTATAATAATAGTAGTAGTAATAATAATGGCTAACATTTATAGAGCTCATAAAAGCCTTGTCAGGTAGGTGCTATGAATATCTCTATTCTACAGCTCTAGAAACTCTCATTATATTCTCTAAGAGAAATTAAGTGACTTGCCCAGGGTCACACAGCTAAGTGTCTTAGGATTTGAACTCAGATCTTTCTGACTTCAAATCTAATCCTTCTTGACCTCAGCCTTGGATGCTGTTGATTACCCTCTCCTCCTTGATAAACTATCTTTGCTAGGTTTTTGACACACTATCCTCTCCTAGTTCTCCTGCCTTTCAGATAACTCCTCAGCCTTTTTTTGCTGGATCTTCTTCTAGATCATGCCCACTATTATGGGTGCTGCCCTGTAAGGGTTATGGGATTTAAAGATCTCCCATGCCCCATGGACGTGCTGACATAGCAGAGCAAGAGAAAGTGAAAAGCCGAGCTAACGGTCCTGCGGTTGGCAGTTGGCGGCGGTTGCCTTTTTTTTTTTTTTTTTGAGTTGGGACTCCTGCTGGGGACTGCCGGGGGCCGGAGCTGCTGGGAGCGCTCTTCCAGGACGCTGGGTGGTTGCTGTGAGTGGGGAGAGGAGGACCTTTGCCTGAGGTAGCCTGTTCTGTTTTAAAGGCTTGAAAATGTGGGTGCTTTCTACTTTATCTACCTGTGCCAATATCATAACTACTCTGATGGCTTTCACTTTCTGGTTTTGGGACGCAGTCTTTTGGTATCTTAATAAATTTTCTAGTTTATTTCCCCAAATGGCAAACCTGACGTATTTTGTGATGGATAATTATATCAGCATATTTGTAATCTCTATAGGCATTGTGAAT
>NW_027187353.1:10471612-10472505 GCF_028583685.1 Petaurus breviceps papuanus | reverse complement strand
TGGATAATTATATCAGCATATTTGTAATCTCTATAGGCATTGTGAATGTGGCATTGCTGATACATGCCCCCACCAGGGTTCTGACTTGTGCCCTCTTTTCCCTCTCTGCTGTTTATTTCTCTTAGTAATTTCATGCTCCAATGGATTCTGTTCTCTGGGCTGAAAATTCCCAGATCTACTCATCCAGCCCCCAAGTCTTCTCCTAACCTCCAGCATCACATCTTCTATTGCCTAGTGGAAGTATTGAAATGGGCAGCCCAAGACATACATTCAACATGTCCACAATGTAACTTAATTTCCTTTCCTCAAAATCCTCACCTCCTTCTAGCTTTCCTATTACTGTTAAGGGCACTGCCATCTTCCCAGTCACCTAGGCTCACAATCTAGGCATCATCTTTATCTCTCTCTGTCTCTCTCTGTCTTTCTGTCTCTCTCTCTCTCTCTCTCTCTCTTTCTCTCTCTCCCTCTCCTCTCTCTATCTCTCCTCTCTCTCTCTCTTCTCTCTCTGTCTCTCTTCTCTCTCCTCTGTCTCTATCTCTGCCTCTTTCTCTTTCTGTCTTTCCCTCTCTCTTCTCTCTGTCTCTTTACTCTCTCTTTGTCTCCCTGTCTCTTCTCTTTCCTCTCTTCTCTCTCCCTTTCTCTCTCTTCTTTCTGTCCTTCTTTCTCTGTCTCTTCTCTACCTTTTTCTCTGTCTCTTCTCTATCCTCTGTGTCTTTCTTTTTTTCTCTCTTCTCTCTCCTCTCCCTCTCTCTGTCTGTCTCTTTCTGTCTCTTCCCTTTTTTCTCTTTCCCCTCTTACTCTCTTTTTGTCTCTCCTTTCCTCTCCTCTCCTCTCCCCTCCCCTCCCCTCTTCTCTTCTCTTCTCTTCTCTTCTCTTCTCTTCTCTTCTCTTCT
>NW_027187353.1:10466537-10471602 GCF_028583685.1 Petaurus breviceps papuanus | reverse complement strand
TTCTCTTCTCTTCTCTTCTCTTCTCTTCTCTTCTCTTCTCTTCTCTTTTCCCCTCTACTCTTCTTTATGTCTCTGTCTATTCTCTCTTTACCTTTCTCTCTGTTTATTTCTTCTCTCTCCTCTGTGTGTCTCTATCTCTTTTTCTTTCTTTCTCTGTCTATCCTCTCTTCTCTGTGTCTGTTTCTCTCTCTGTCTCTTTCTGTTTCCCCCCATGTTTGATTAATTAGCAAGCTCTGATTTTACTTTCATAAACTCTCTCCAGTATGCTCCCTTCTCTCCTCTGTCACTGCCACCACCCTAGTGCAAGCCCTTTGTGCCTCCAGCACAGAGTATTGCAACATCCTTTGAGCTGGTCTACCTGCCTCAAGTCTCTCCTGACCCATTCTGGACTCCACTCATCTATCAAACTGATCTTCCTAAAGCACAGGTCTGACCACATCATTTCCCTACTCAATAATCTCAAGTGGGTGCCCATCATTGCCAGGATCAAATATAAAACCCTATATTGCTTTGGAACTCCTTTTGATGGCCTTTTCCTATCTTCTCAGCCTCCTTCCACCTTGTTCCCCTCCACACTTTACAATTCAGGGACAATGACCTCCTTGATCTTCCTTGCGTGATCTGTCTCCCCACTCAGAGCATCCTTATTGGCTTCTCCTATGTCTGGAATACCTTCTCTCTTCATCTCTGGCTCCCGGCTTCCTTCGAGTCCCAACTAAAATCCCTCCTTCTATAAGAAAGCTTCCCTGATCCCTGTCAGGGCTTACCTCCAATGTAGATCGTCTATAGCTTATTGGGATATAGTTGTTTGCAAATACTCTCTCCCCTTCCCTCCCTTAGACTGGGAGCTCCTTGAGAGCAGGGACTCTCTTTTGTCTTTCTTTGAATCCCAGACACATAGTAGGTACTTGATAAATGTTTATTGACTGACTAATCACAATCTGTAAAATCAAATTCGACTAAATGGTCTTTTAATGTCCCTTTCAGGTCCAAATTTATTATTTTATGACTTATACTATCACTCTTCCAGAGGTGTCAAAAGGCTTAAATGAGAATTGAAGGAAGCACTTTCTGAGTTTTAATGGGTTATGGGAATACCTTTTATTATTAAAAAAAATCAAAAATAGAACCAGGTCTCTTAATTACAGGTTCCCAAATCCAGCATTCTTCAGTTTATTCTAAAATTCACTGGGAGGGGCAGGGTGGCAGAGGAAGTGACTTAGTCTTGTGGTCTGTACCCAGGCCCCAGACTTCACCCTTTCATCTTGAGGAATTGCAGCTTCTGTCCCTGGCAAGCCAAGGGCTTTATTTTTGTTGTAGTTGCTTTTTCTCTCCCAAACCCACGAGAACTGAAGACTGCTCAGTTGCCCAACCAAAGACTTGAAAGGAATGGCAGGTCAGCTGGTAGGCCTCTGCGGAGTGGGGCCATAGAGATGATGTAATTGGCTTTCCATGATTGAGAGGCAGGACATATTCAGGGATTACCTGAGACATTGTTCCCGGGCACACTCCCACTCCCTATGCCTCTTTCCACCAGGGTCCCTGAGTCACTGATGCATCTCTTAGTAGCAAACCAGCAATCAATAATTGGAAAGTGATCAGTAATATTTTTTTAAACATTATCTGCCCCCCCCCCCCCGGATTCAACATAGAAGAAGGTACCCAGCAGCAGTCTACAGGTGCAGCATCCATTGTTGCCTTTGGAACACTGGAGAGCTGGTAGACATTTCCTCATGCGGCTGCTCCTATTTCTCTTGCCACGTTATCCAAGTACCCGTGAAGTCTGCGAGGTGGCACAGGTATTCTCAAATGAGGAGTCCTCCTTCCCTTCCAGATACCTCCCTCCTATACACACACACACACACACACACACACACACACACGCACACATGCACACTCACACACACACACATGCACACACACACTTCAGTGTACCAATAAATGTAGTAACAGACCCATTTTGACAGCTACGCTGAAGGAGGCAGTCTGACATAATGGTTAGAGTGCTGGGTTTAAAGTCAGTTCAAATTCTGCCTCTGACAGTGAGAGCTTTATTGCCATGTGCCTCAATTTCTTCATCTGTAAAGTGGAAGTATTCTGCCCACCAATGTCATTGTGAGACCCAAGTGAGATATTATACGTAAAGTACTATGCCAACTTTAACATACACTCTAAATGTAAATTATTATCATCTACCACTTAAGTGATCTTGGACAAGTCATTCCTCTTTGGTGAGACTGTTTCTTCATCTATAAAATGATGTGGTTGGATTTGGGATTTCAAATGCTTTCTCTCCCCAAAAGACATGATCAGAGACCAGCCCTGTCTTTTGGAAAGAGCAATGTCTTCAGGTGTGGCAGAATGGAATCCCACAAGGTTCCCTACCTGGTGTATGAGATTTGAACCTTGGAGAGTGGCTAAATAGTCTAAATGACAATCTGTCCCTTGCTTAGAAATGGCGAGTTGCATGCCAAGAGATCTGAGATAATAATTTGGAACTAGCCAAGCTCACTAGGTGTCTGTGTTCAGGTTAACAGGACCAGACTAAGAGCAGATTAGAAGAAAGAAATCTCTACCCCTTGGGGTAGAGACAAGTAGAGAGCCTATCACCAGTCAAAACAGGTCATATAGAATTTTTCTTGATACATTTTATCTCAAAGGTAAGACCCTATGATTCATTATATTTAAGTTATTTCTGGGGATAGTAAGTTTTCTGAGGGATGATGCTTTCAACCTGGATGACTTTGGGCAAGTCACCTAACTTCCATGGTCCTGGATTTCTTCATCTGTACCAAGAAGAGATTAAATCAGATGGTCTCTTAGGAACCTTGAAAGTAAGGATATAATAAATTGTGAGAGGTTTTGGTAAATGCCTGCATGCTGTATGAGCAGGTAAGAACTCATCTTTCTATAGAGTTTTAAGGTTTACCAAGAACTTTCATAGTGACAATCCTGTGAGGTTACTAGGGGATATCTTTTTATCACCTCCATTTTACAGATGGGTGACCTGAAGCTCCAAGAGGTATAATTCTTGCCCATGGTCACCCAGCTGGTAAATTTCCCAGCAAATGCTCCAACTTCAAGGTTAATACCCTCAGAGCCGTAACTATCTGAAACTGTACCCTGGGCAAATTTGTTTGGGGGGAAGGAAAAGCAGTATAGAGCATGATCTGATGGAGAAGAAGGGAGGTGGGGCAAAGGATCATGGATCAAGAGTGAGGCAGGACCTCAAAGGCCATCTAATCCAACCTCTTCATTTCACAGGAAGCCAACATCAGAGTCAGGATTTGAACTCAGGTTCTCTGACTTCAGAGAAACTGCTTTTTCCCATTGTTCCATATCTTCTCTTACAACATCAGAGAGAACATCTTGTCACGTAGAGATCCCTGCTGGGATGGTTGTGGCCCAGACCTTTCTCCTGAGGATCAGTGAGAAGAAGGTATACCTTCTATGGTTAGGGTGTTTTCCCCTGGAGAGAAATATGCCTTACGTTGCTTCCAAAGCCCCCTTTGCCAAATGTTCTTTCTGCCACCCAAACAGAGGCATCAGAAAGGACTTCAGCTATAAAAACAAATGCAGGGAAGTTGGAGGAGGAAATGAATGATAACAAAGAGGAGATGAGGATGAACATTTATTTTTACTTGGGGGAAAAATGTTGTCGACCATCACATCCATTTTGGCACTTTCGAGCAGACAACCAGTCGTGTTTACACTGCAAATGTGACAGTTCACAATTCCTAGAAAAAACGTACAGAGTGTGGGTGGGTGGGGAAATCTTCACAGCAAAAACAATAAGGATAATAATTAATAATAATTTTTGAACAAAATTAAAAGTCCACACAGAAGCACAAACACCAAGTTGGAACAGAAAGAGTCACACCAGGATTCCACACTAGGCCTAGAAGACAGATGGAGGAGGGCAGGAAAAATGGAGGGAAAAAAGGGAGGAAAAAAATCTCCCAGCACCCCTAAGCTAGAAGTGCTGTAATTAAGTGGCTTTCGAATTTAGCCTTGTAATTAGCAATCAAATTGCAACCCAAGAAAAGCCAGAGTATAAATTACGTAGAAGAGCTTTGCTCAAATTAAAGTGAAAGATCTTCTTAAGATTTGTTTCCAAATGGCAACACAAAAGCCTTAGCACACTAGGGCTGCTAGTTGGTGGACCTGCCTGGTCAATGTCTGCTACTTTGCCCTTGACTCTGAAAAGAAGGTTATGGACAGTCCAGTAGCCCCTGGCCTCCAGAAATCCTATCAGAGAAAAAAACAAACAAAGCAATACTCCTAGTTGGGTGGGTGGGGGTAAAGAAAGGAGGCTCTAAGCCTAGTCAACTAACATTTCTCAGAGAAACACTCCAAAATTGTGTGTAGTATTTGGAGAAAGGGACCTGGAGACCCCACTCAGATTATCTTGGGAAGGAAGATAGGAATGGGTTAATTCTGGCCTCAGAATACCGTTTTCCTCCCAGTACTTTGGCGTGGGATCTCCAGATGTAGAGAATCCGGTAGGTGATCTCCAAGTAAAGATGGAAGAAAGACCCACTTTCATGATGGGATGGAGAGAGAGGTCTCATACAGAGTGCATAAGATGTCCCCTCAGCATCTCTTTGTGATCGGGGGTAGGGAGGGAAGAAAGGAAGTGAAGTCTTTTAACAAGACATGTCCTCCTGGTTTCACTCAAAAACCATTGGAGTTGACTAAAAAGAGCATTGGGGGGGGGAGGAGGATGGCTGCATACAATGCTTTTAATACTTTAAATGATTGCATCTACCCTAAAAATGACAATCCTGTTGTATCTGTGTCTGCCCTGTGTCTCTTATTGTGGAGAAATGGGTGGCTCGTCCTTAGCTTTCTCTGCTTCCTTCAAGGCATTAATTACTGGTAACCACGGTGAAGGCAGTTCAGGGATGGTTTTCTTGGCTTGAGTTAAGTGGTTAATAGCCGTGTAGAGACTTCCTCGGGGTCCTGCTTCCTGCTCAGAATAATACATCTCCAGAGCTGCAGGAGTACAGTGCTTGTGCTGAGAGAGAGAGAGAGAGAGAGAGAGAGAGAGAGAGAGAGAGAGAGA
>NW_027187353.1:10433367-10466437 GCF_028583685.1 Petaurus breviceps papuanus | reverse complement strand
GAGAGAGAGAGAGAGAGAGAGAGAGAGAGAGAGGAGATTGGTTGTCAATTCATGGAGAAGTAAAAACAATTCAGAGTCATGGAATCTCAGAGCTACAAGGGGCTGTAGAAGTCATTAGCACAGCCCAGCCCTGAACAATAATGCCCACTGTAACAGCCCTGACAAATAATCATTCAACTTCCAATCTAAAATCTCCAGAGATGGAGAACTCACTACCCAGAGAGGAAGCCCATTCCATTTATGGATAGCTCTCATCATTAGGGGCCAAGCAGCAAGCCTAACATTTCTAATATCAGTCCTTCACATATTCAAATATACAGTAGGATTGGGGCGACTAGGTGGCACAGAGAATAGAGCACAAGCCCTGGAGTCAGGAGGACTTGAGTTCAAATTTGACCTCAGACACTTAATACTTATCAGTCATGCAACCTTGGGTAAGTCACTTAACCCCAATTGCCCTGCCTTCTGCCCTCCAAAAAGCAAAGAAAGATAAAAATTAAAATAGCAGGATTGTCACCTGTAAGTCCTCTCTGGGCTAGGAACCACTAGATCCTTTGCTATCATTGTTAGCCTTTTCTTAAAATACTTCAGTATGTCAGTGTCTTCGCTAAGATTCCATAGGCAGAAAGGAATACAGCATTCTGGATGTGGCTCAGTGGGACAGATCACTACTTCCATTGCAATGAACACTGCATCTGCTTTAAATAGTCTGAGACCACATTGGCTCCTTTGGCTGTCATGACACACTGTTGACTCACAGTGAGTTGATAAATCATTAAAACCCTCAAGGTCTTTTCTTATGAACTATTATCTACCCATATTCTCTTGTCCAATACTTGCACATTTGGGTTTTTGAAACCAGGTTAGAACTTTACATTTATCCCTATTACACTTCATCTTTCTAGATGACAGATTCATTTTCTTGATCCTAGTCACTGAAAAAAAAAGTATAAAACAGAACTTGGCCAAGAATAGGTTCTACTGAGATTAACTTGGAACCATTGGAAAATAAGGCCTAGAACTTAGAAACAACAGAACCTAGAGACTTCACCTTACTGAAGGGATAACAGTAATATGAATGGCTGTGATTTCTTTGGAACATGCCCTAGTCTGTTCCTTGCTTTCTGATATCAAGGGTATTAGTATTCAACTCACCCAAAACCTAGTCCCTGGAAAAAATCTACTTGCTCATTTCTTTGGTCCTTTAGGGGGCACTTACCAATAGATATTTAACCCTTGTTCATACTGAGTTGAGTGCAGATAATTTTAAAACAATTTATTGGTCTTGCTTATTTTTACTTCTGGTGTATCTACAGAGAAAAGAGTAAGCTAGTAAGACATCTGTGTAAGCTGGTTAATTTGTGTTCCTTTTGATCCAGCTTTTCTCTCTACCTTCTTGCCAGACATCCTTGGTTCTTCCTGACTCCATCTACTCACCAAAAGTAGCATGACCTATAAACCACTCCTTTGCTTCCTAGAGGAATTAGCACTTTTTTTTCTGAGTGAGTCTACTTAGACGATGTCCTACTTTGGGATGATAGATTTCCTGTCCACTTTAGGGTTAAGTGTGATTCTACTTAGTGGCAAATGATCTGATGCCTCTGAATCTCACTTTCAAGCCTGAATTTAAAGAAAAAAAATATAAAACTCAATTTCGTGTGGATTTCATCCATATCCCTTAAGATATTAAAAATAACATGGATTAGTTGCAAACTCATGCACACTCATTTTGTCAAACCTTTGATTCAAGATGGGATTTGCTGAATTCCTTTGTTTGATACTGAAATGTTCACACCACACTTTTCTTTAACTTTATTTCCTAAAGTCTATATAAAAAAGACTGATTCTGAAGAAGTTAACTGTCATATCGTTCCAGCATAGTACCAAAAGGTCCCTGCCAGTTGGAATTTTGTAGGAAAACTGACCCAGTTAATTTACTTCAGTTGCAAAGCTGACCCATCAGCCTCCAAGGCACAAGCAGAGTTTCCATGGGTAGAAAAGGGAGACCAAAGGCAAAGCCTACATGTCAACCTCTGAGGTAGATCACCTGAAATTGGTAACTAATTCAGGAGGGTGGGGAGTTGTCTAGTCTGGAATGATTAATAATAACTCACATTTGTATAGCACTTTACAGATTGTGTAATCTCATTGGACCTTCCTTGTAGGGTCATCATAATTATTGTTCTTATTGAGAAACAAGTCTGACCCTGAGAGACCCTAAGGAACCTAAAATAATGTATTTAATAAGTGTGACCATGACTTGGACCCAGGTCTTCTGACCACATCTGCCAGTGACCTCTTAGTTGCCAAATCTGGTGGTCTTTTTTAGGCCTAATCCTCCTTCACTGATCAGTTTCATTTGACATTATTGACCATCTTCTTCTTTGGAAGATTTCTCACCTCTCTGGGGTTTTGTGGCATTGCTCTCTCGTTGTTTGCCTCTTGCCTGTATGACTATTCTCAGCCTCCTTTGTTGAATTATCCACGTTGGAGTTCCCCAAGCCTTTTCTTCTCTTTCTGTTCTCTCTGTCTCTGTCTCTGTCATTCTCTCTGTCTCTCATTTTTTCTCTTTCCCTCCCCCCTCTCATTCTCTCTCTCATTTTTTTTCTCCCTCTCATTCTCTCCCTCTTTCCCCATCAATTCCCATATTTTTAACTTTCATTTTAAACTTTTAATCATCATCAGGATTCTCAGATTTATACAACCAGCACTGGTCTTTCCCCTGATCTTCAGTCATAGATCACCTATTGGACATTCCATATTGGATTTATCTCCCCAGTGTCTGGCATCTAGTAAATGTTTCATGAATTTTTGTTGAGTGATATGAGGGAATATGACAAGAAATATAAAGGTAGGAAGGCTGAGGGAGTGCTTAGTAGTAGTTGTAGTAGTGCCTATGAAATGGGGCAACATGGGCTAACGTTAGAAACGCAGGAGGCACTATCTGATGGTAAGGTGGCATTTTGTAAAACAGACAGAAAAAGTTGAACTTTAGTTAGAAACCATCAAAGGTTTTTTATTAATACAGGCATGATGAATTTAAATACATAAATAAATTATTTAAAAATATATAAATAAATAAATACATAAAGAAGATTCTGGGAGGTTGAAGGATGATTTGGGGGTGGGGGTGATACTCTAGCAGTGGGAAGACCAATGAATAAAGTAATAGTGTAGAGGCACTGCACAGAATGGAGACATGGAGATGAAGGAATAGAGACAGAAGGATGGAAGGGAGAAAATGTCTCAGAGGTAGAATGGACAAGGCTTGGTAACTACTAGGTATGGATGGTGACAGAGAAGGGAGGCACAGGTACGAGGTGGATGGCTCAAACATTTAGTACTGAATGGTTCAAAGAGTGAAATCAGAGGGAAGAAAAGTTTAGACCAAGAGTTCTTAAACTATTTTGGGGGATGTCATGGATGCTTGTGGCAGTCCGGTGGAGTCTACAAACTCTTTCTCAGAATAATGTTTTTAAATGTATAAAATACATAGGAGAAAAAACAAATTTTATTAAAATACAGTAATCTACTGAAAAAGGGAATCAGGCCATAGAACCCATCTTAAGGACTCTTGATTTAGAGGGAAAGATAATAAATTAATTTTTGAATGGTTGCATTTGACAAGTCAGTGGAACCCCAAGGTGGAGCTTTCCTATAGTCAAGAATATTAAAGTTGTGGGTTTGGCTAGGATGGCCTCGAAAGTCTCTTCCAGCCCTAACACTGAATCCATGTCCCATAGCACTGAGGGACCTAGTGTGACTTATACCAAGAAGCCCAATAATGCTGTGGGGGTTATATCTCAGAAGCTAATCTTCAACTGTAGATTAATACCTGGTTTGCCTACTAGTATAAATCTAACAGCAGTTTTAGAAATTAAGATGAACTGGACCATAAACATAAAAAATTTTTCCCAGTCTACATATTATATATTTAAGCTTTTGATAAAACTAGTAACATATAAACTAAATTAATAAAATTAACAAACTATTAGGTCCTTGTAACCATACTGCATAAGAAATATGTTGTACTTATAAAATTTATAGTATTAATAAAACATTTATTAATATGTGGCTCTAGGAGGAGACTGGCTAGAATAAACCTGGAGACAAGGAACAGAACTAGAAAAGCTGTGATTATCTTAGAGACTGGTGGAGCTATTGGAAATAGCTATCCAAGGTAGGTACTGTTATTATCCCCATTTTGCAGTTGAGGAAACAGGTAGACAATGGTCAAGTGACTTATCCAGGGTTACACAAGCTAGTAAGTGTCTGAGGTCAAATTTGAACTCAGGTCTTCATCACTCTAGGCCCAGCACTCTGTCCACTGAATCATCCAGCTGCTTAAGGGAAGCAGAAGCCTGAACTAATTTCTCAGCTTCACTTAGACTGTGAATGTTCTAACTAGGGAATGTTTAATTCAGTTATACTGCTAGGTTTTGTGGACTTAATCATAGCCAATCAGTGATCAATAGCTCCTATGAAAGCAGCATTGCTGGGTCTGGAGTCAGAGGACTCCAGGTTGAGTCTCACATTGACCACAAACTACCTGGTTCCTGACTTCTTTCTGGATCTCAGTTTTATCATTTGTAAAATGAAATGATTGGTTTTGATCATAGGGTAAGAAGACCTGGGTTGACCTTTGTCATTTCCTATGTCATTGGTCTCATGGCCTCTGCTCGTCTCAGTTCGCAATCATTGAGCCATTTCAGCTCTGGCATTCTATGACTTATGATTCATTTATTATGAGAACATGCACATTACAGCTGTATTATAGACAAAAAAGCATATAGCATGTCAACAATTTTCACAGCCATGGTCCCAAATGAAATCGTTAATATGCAGTGTTGGGGAATGTCTCCCTTTTTATAAGGGGAACAAATGAGCTGGGTTATTTTCTGCACTGTTTAGAACCTTAAGCATCTCTCACAACAGAGGACATCTGCCTTTGCAGCTGCAATTAGAAGTATTTCTAAAATGGATGTTTGTAAGTTGTAATTTTGTCAATGGAATCCCAGTTTCCTATTTACTTCCAGTACTTCCAGATTTTCTAACACACTTCCCAGACTGGGCCTTGTGAGTAGGTGCTATTAGGATCCCCATTTTACAGTTGAAGAAACTGAGGAAATCAGAGATTAAATGACTTGCCCAGGGTCACATGGCTAGTAAGTATCTGAGACCATATTTGAACTCAGGTCTTTATGACTCAAGACCTAACAAGTTCTATCCACTGCACCAACTTGTTGCCTAGGACAGGAGACCCTTTCTTGAACAGGTAATTTCTTCTTAGTTTATGCAAAGAAAATCTCAGGTAACTGGTCCCAATTAATTGGAATATGAATATTTAATCGGCATTTCCAACCTCTGCCCTACTCTCCACATTTCTGTAGGAAAAAGAAAATTACACCAAAGTAACCTGATACCAGGCCCCTTTTCTACTAAAACCTTATTCAGATGACTCAACGGTGTGTGGATGCATAATCCTAAATTCTTGAAAACCATGATGAAAGACTTCCAGCACTAGCAACCCCCTACTCAAGATGATAAGGCTTTAAACATGGGCCTCCTCATGGACTGGCATCTGAGAACAGGCCTAGCTGTGCAAAGAGAAACCTATCCCTGGAAGACTGACCCTAGTGTAAATAATTTTAGCTGTAATAATTCAAGGAAACTGCCTCTGAAGGCACAGAGGGGTGCTTTTTCAGTGGAAAGACTGCCTACATTGGATTAATCATGAATTTTTTGAAACATCATGAATTTAGGGTGGGGGCTAGATTTATAATTTCGTTGGCATAGGGAACTTTTGGATTGATGGATGTAACTCCCTCTTCCAATACAGGTCGGCAGTTAGATAGCCCATTGGATAGAGCACTGGGCTGTAATGTTAATGGGATTTAAGATCTTCCCTGCTCATTAAGAGGCCTCACCTGGAGCCCATTAAGGGAAGCTTGCTTAAGGGAGGCTTGCTTGTAGGAAGGCTTTCATACATTTTGCTAATTTCTAATTAGGCACTGAGTCAGGAGGGTTGTGATGCCTTCTGGCTCTGAGAAGTGTATTTATGCTCTGGGTTGGTATTTTGCTTTGGGGGCTCGCTTATGAGAAATATCTTTGGTTCCCTGGTCAAGATTCTGAGTGGCTATGTACAGAGCTCCCTGACTGCTCAGATGAAAAGGCTCTCTTGATCGAGTGTTGTATATAAAGTGTATAGCAATATTTCTTTGATTTAGGCAGTCAGAGCCCTGTCTGTTGGTCTTTATTTCTCTGCTTGTATTTTCTCTGAAGTTCAGGGTGCTGATTTTTCCCTTGAACTAGTGAATGTAATTAAAAAAGACTGTTGACCCCTTAATCAGCTATCTTTCCTAGTAAAGTAGATCTAAGAACCTGTGCTAGCAGCCATCCTGGGTATGACAATGTGGTTGCTCCTACATGGGCCTGTACTCAAGGAGTCCTGTATTCAGAACTGGCCTCAAGCACTTACTACCTATGTGACCCTAGACAAGTCACTTAACCTGTCTACCTCAGTTTACTAACTTGTAAAATGAGGATAATAATAGTACCTACTTTGTAGAATTGTTGTGAATATCAAATGAGATAATATCAATTACGGGTTTAGCACAGTACTTGGCACATAAGTAGACTCTTAATCATTCAATTAATCAGTCAAGGTGTAGATAAGATTAAAAGGTTAAAATGCTTCAAGTCATTTGATGAAACCATATGATAAAAAGAAATAAGGTTAATTAAAAGAATTAGACACACCTCAGACCTAGATCACAGAAGAAATTCAAGGAAGAAAAGGAGGCAAACTTTGCAAGCACTTTGAAGAACCAGATTCTTGGGCCATCACCAATATGCAAGAAGGCAGGGGAAGGGGGATCCCAGAAAGATTATTGATTTTAGTGATATGTTTACAAACAGAAGAAAGGACTATTTAAAAAAAAATTTTTTTTTAAGCAATCGGGGTTAAGTAACTTGCTCAAGGTTACAAGGCCAGTTATTTCTGGGTGTGGTGCTAAGTATCTGAGCCCAGATTTGATCCCCAGGTCATCCAGACACTGGAGCCGGTGCTCTTACTCTCTGAGCCACCTGGCTGCCCCTAAGAAGAAAGGACTATTAATGGAGAATGAATGCAGAGGTATAGCATAGTATTGCAAGAACAATGTCAAGAGTATGAAAGCTCAGAATAAGCTATGTCAAAGAAAAGGTGATGATAGGACCATAGTCCAGGGAGTACCTAGAACAGAGGAAGATACACCTTCTCTACACTGTGTTTACTTTTTTTCTCTGCCAGGGAGAAGAATCTTTGAAAAGGACAGAACCAATATCACAAACAGGAAACTGAAACCCCAAATAAATAGGGAGATAATAATCGATTATTGTCTGGAATCTGCAAGGAGCTGAGTGACTGACCCCAGCTTCAGGAAACATGCTCGGTTACAAATGGTTCTGGTGAGTGTGGTTGCTTAATTAATGACAGTGATCTTTGAAAGATTTTAGAGAATGGCAAACATCCTAAATTTCTTTTCAAGGATCAGTTTTCTCATTCTTACCTTCCCTGTCCCCTCTCTACCCACCTGAATAGGATCACAGAAGGTTAAATCTGGAAGGAATCTTAGAGATCATCATACCTTATTCCTTCATTGTACAAATGAAGAAACTGAGATCCAAAGAGCCACAAGGTCAATAGTGTCAGAATGAGGCATGGACGAGGTCTAAGTCGGTTCCCCACACCCTTCACCCCCATACTCCATGGCTACTCCACTTTTTGAAGAAAGCATGAGGCAAACTTCTTCATTCACTCCACAGGAATACAACACTCCCCACACCAAAATGGTCTATTTCTGCATTGGAGGTACATGAAGTTTACAAATATAAAATGGTAGATCATCATTGTCAGACCCCTGTCTGACATTATTACATGTGGGTAGACAGTGGGAGATAGTGAAAAGAGTAACTGACCTGGGGATGGGGGTGTGGGTGGGGGTGGGGAGGAGGGGTTACTTAAAACCTGGTCTTTGGGCCTAGCCCTGACGCTGAATCTCTCTATAAACTTGGACAAGCCATTTCTCCTTTTTGATCTCTAAGACTTTAGCTCCAATATTTTGCAGTCCCATGACCTTAAGGGGAGCATTCATTGAAACTTCAGTCTTTTTGGTTTAATGTGCCACATTTAACATGCAAGGCACTCTCAAGGCCCCCGAAATCTCTAAAATCTCTGCCTTGGACCATTAGAGCTGGTGGAGTCATTCAATTTGCAACTTCATTCCTACTTTATCTCCATTTATTGCAGAAACCTGATTAAAGAAAGCTAATGGAGGATGTAGAAACATATCAGAAGTGGGTGGAGAGAAGGGAGGTGGGGGAAGAGGAGAGGGCGAAGGGAAGTGTTTAACAAGGGAGAGCCAGACTCTCTCTAGCTTGGTCCAATCAGCTTGAGGCATATAAATCTTCAGCCTTCAAAAAGGCAGAAGGTCCCTGTGATCTCAGTGCATCAACAGAAGAGATGCCTGAAGTCCAAGGATAAGGAATTTGAAGGGAAAATGTCTTCTCTCACATCCAGTACAGCCCTGCTGCCTGCATCCTCCAGGACCCCATATGGGAAGCACAGTGTGGCCTCTATACCTCTTCTGACTTTGTCCAGTTTGTTTTGAAACAAGCTGAGGGAAACAGCTTCCAACACCTCACTTGGGACATCAGTTTCCATTTAAAGCATCAGTAAAATCCCCAAATAGTGTGTCCCAGTATACTCTGCATTTGTTTCATCCTAATCCTCCCAGGTGTTTTATCAGACTGAGGAATTTCTCCTCTCCCTCTGAATATTTGCCAGATGGCAAAGTGTGGATTTAGCATGGGGCTAGAGGCAGGAGTGGATGGGGTTGAAGCAGGGATTAAAGGGAAAGAAGGAAATGAACTGTGGAGGAAGAGGTTAAGGGGCACCCTAAAATAAATTTTAAAAAAGGATCACCTTTAATCCCATTTATTCTCCCACTCCCAACAGCTGTTGGTTGTGATACAAGCTCCCTTACCTTGTATTTCCCCTGTTTCTGCCTCAGCTTTTTATTTTTCCCACCTTCAAGTGGCAGGGAGGAGATTTGCTGAGATGTTCCTGGATGGACCATCAATTTCAGCAGAGGCTGAATGAGCCTTCTCAGTCACCTTCAACATTATCAGTACCCCTTAATCACAATTTGTGTAGTACAGGTATTGTGCCCATCATACAGATTAGGAAACTTTGGCATAGAATAGCTAAATGACTGGTCTGTAATCACACAAATAGTTAGTGACAGAATTGTTATACAATGCACAAGCATTGGGCAACTCAGTGAATAGAGAGCTGGGCCTGGAATCAAGAAGACAAATTCAAATCTGAACTCAGACACTTACTAGCTGTGTGACCCTGGCCAAGTCACTTAACCACTTAGCCACACGATTGTGACAGACTGAACAATAACATTGTGCTGTGGAAAGAGAATTGGTTTTGTAGTCAAAGGATCTGGGGTCAGATCCAGGCTCTGAAACCAACCTATGTGATTTGGGACATGCCATTTATCCTTTCTAGGCTTCACCATTTTCAAGTGTAAAAGTGAGAGAGGTGGACTGATCTAGTCCACTTGAGGTCCTTCTGACTCTAAGCTTATGGTCCTATGATGTCTCTGATGCCCTTCCAAGCTCCATCCACTATATCCCAGCATCCCTTTAAAAATTGCAGGTAAAAGAGGGAAACTGAGATCTAGAAAGGCAATATTATTTTTTTTTCTGAGCTCAGTTTTTCTGTCTGTAAAGTAGAGAATGCCATCCTCTTATGGCAGAGCTAGTGAGAATATTTCAAAGTACAGGGAAGTACCTGGAAATTAAGAGAAAGACGTGATGTTACTCTTCCTGAAGGAGATTCTCTGAACAAAAGGAGAGGTTAGGGCCAGATTGCTAAGTTGGAAGGGATGGCAATTTGCCCAAACACTAGAGACCAGCACTTTTGAAATTCATTTAAACTCAGGGATATTATTCAAGATATAGAGTTAATGAAGAGAGGAGGGAATGAAATCCGAAAATTAAATTCCTTGATAAAACACATTCATTTCTGCCCACCTATTACAAAGCCTCTCGAGTTTTCCAAAAGGTTAAAACACACAAGAGTCAAGAGAATTAAGTCATTCTCTATTCCAGGTTTTCTTACTCTTCTTCATGAAACTTCCCAGGGTCTGAATGATCAGACAAACATTTATTAAGCACCTTCTATATACAAAGAACTGTGCTAAATGCTATAGAAAAGGAGGGTGAGGTAGGGAGAAGTCCTTAAGCTTCCCTAAGGTTGTGCCCATGGATCACAATGAAGTGTGCTAAGTCCTCAAAAAGATGGGGATAGTAGATCATCTTTCTTGTCTTCTGAGGATCCTGTATAAGAAGGACCAAGGAGCCTCTTGATGAGGGTAAAAGAGGAGACTATAAAAGCTGGCTTGAAGCTTAACATCAAAAAAACTAAGATCTTGGCAATTGGTCCCATCACTTCTGGGCAAATAGACGGAGAAGAAATGGAAGTGGTGTAAGATTTTATATTCTTGGGCTGAAAGATCACTGCAGATGGTGACTGCAGCCATGAAATTAAAAGACACTTGCTCCTTGGAAGGAAAGCTGTGGCAAATCTGGACAGCATACTAATGAGCAGAGAGATCACCTTGCTGACAAAGGTCCATATAGTCAAAGTTATGGTTTTTCCAATAGCAATTTATGGCTATGAAAGTTGGATTGTGGGGAAAGCTGAGTGCTGCAGAATCCATGCTTTTGAATTATGGTGCTGGAGAAGACTTTTGAGAGGCTCTTTGACAGTAAGAAGATCAAATCAGTCAATACTTAAGGAAAATAATTCAGATTATTCACTGGGAGGTCAAATACTGAAGCTGATGCTTAAATACTTTGACCACATAATGAGAAGATGGGACTCACTGGAAAAGACCCTGATGTTGGGAAAGATTGAAGGCAAAAGGAACAGGATGGCAGAGGATGAGATGGATAGATAGTGTTATGTAAGCAATGAACATGAGCTTGGAAAGTCTTGGGGACTTTGGAGGATAGAAGGGTCTGGTGTGCTATGGTTCATGGGGTCATGGAGAGTGGGACATAACTGAATGGCTGAACAACTAGAGCAACAAGCTTGTACCTCTTGCAGTTGCCTTTTAATCAGAATAGTTCACATGTCTATAGAGCTTAAAGACTACAAAACACATTTGTGATGAAATCATTGGAAGGCACAGAGTGAAAGTGTCTTTATCCCCATTTTGTAGATGAGGAATTTGAGGTTCAGAGAGGTCAATGACTGACCCAGGGTCATACACCTAGGGTCAGAGCCAGAATTCAACCTCAGCTCTCCCAACCCCATTTTTCAGATTTTTTCTTTACCACTAACAGATAAGTGCTCCCAGGAGATTTTAAGAGTTTAGGATGAAGGTGGGCAGAGAGAGATGAGGAGAAAAAGACCTTCCAAGGTCTATTCTCTAGTACTTTTTTTTTCCTTAGTGGATATAAAAATATATAGAGAGAGCTTTGCTTAGTTGGTCTGGGGTTATTACTCTCTCATACACAATGAGATCAGCCTTAGGTTAACCTGGAATAGCAGGAAGTAAAGGAAAGGGCAATGTGTAATGCAGGTACCACCCTGGACAGCAGCTTCCCCGACTGCCTTTGCTGGATTATCTGGTCTCAAAATACTTTCTATTCTCTCATATTCTAATTTGTATTGCATTTATCCAAATCCTTAGTTTATGGAGGCTTTAATCTAGGAAGGGGATAAGGACAAGATTAGTGACAGAATCATGGGTCTTAAGGATGGATGCCAGTTTACTTTTTGACTTTGTAGCTTCAGTTCCTGGTGCTGTGACTGACACATAGTAGGAGCTTAATAGACGCTTGCCAATTGATGTGCCTTTTTTTTTTATCTTTATATCCTCCCCAGCACATTGTACGTAGTAGGCACTTAAATATTCCTCAGATTTATTGTGTTACTCTGGGCAAGTCATTCAGCCTCTCCTGGCCTCTTTTTCTTCATTTGTAAAATGGGGCGATAATATCACCTGCTTCACAGGGCTGTTGTAAGGATCAAATGAGTGATTTTTGTGTAGTGCTTTGCAAACAAGAAAGAAGCTATAGAAACGCCTCCTCCTCCTTCTTCTCCTTGTTATAGAAAGGCAGTTTGATAGAATGCTGGACTTTATCTGAGCCTAAGCCAAGAAGATCTGAGTTCATATCCTGCATCTGATACTTACTAGGTGTGTGAACATGGCCAAGTCATTTAACCGGTGAGTCCCAGTTTGTTGTTTTTTTCAGTCATGTCTGACTCTTCATGATCCCATTTGGGGTTTTCTTGGAAAAGATACTAGAGTGATTTGCTGTTTCCTTCTCTAGCTCATTTTATAGATCAGGACACTGAGGCAAATAGGGTTAAGTGACTTGCCCAGGGTCACACAGCTAGTAAATGTTTGAGGCCAAATTTGAACTCAGGTCCAGACTCCAGGTCCAGCGCTCTATCCACTGTGCCACCTAGCTGTCCCAGTTCCCCTATCTATGAAATGGTCTTAATTGTAATATTTATCTTACAGGCTTATAATGAAGGTCAAATGAACTAATGTAAATAAAATGCCATATAGATGTCAGTCATTATTAATTATATGGATAAGGGTCTATGGAAATAACAGAGTTGGTTATAATTATTAATCCTTCTGTTTGTAGAATCTCTTGCAATTGGCTCCACTCAATACTTGGACATCAATAGCAAAAAATCCTTACCCCCTTTCAACATATATGAACAATTTTTTGAAGTAAAATGTTCTCTAGGAAATAATAAGTGGTACTCCCTCCCTGTGGGAGGTGTTTTCATAGTGTATGAAAGGCAGCATTATCACCTTACCTTAAACACAAAGCCCTCTGGGCAGCTTAACTGGTCATACCAGAGAGCCTTGTACATGACCAGCATAAGGAGACAGGCCAGGAACGCCATTGTGATGAGAATAAGACCTGTCAACTAAAAAGAGAAAGAGGGAAAAGGGAGGAGAAGAGAAAGAAAACGAGTGAGCCCAATTTAATAAATCAAAATAGCACAATAAGAAGAGAAAGGCTGATAAAGGTAAGCATTGGTTAGTTGAGTAAACCTATCAACATCTCACCCATTTAAAGTAACTGATGAGATACCCTGATACCTTAACAAAGGTGAGAATAAGTCTCAAACAACCAAACACCAGATTTGGTGGAGAATGACTTCAGACAAACTGGAGTAAGATTGACAGGAAGAGTCTTCAAATTGGTGGAGGATAATTAGTCATGCCTTTTGAGTCATCTACAAAATAGAAGACGATTTCAGGACCCAATTTAAATGCTCATCTTGTCAATATTCCTGCCAGTGGCAAATGAAGAGTGTTCCAGCTAAATTCTAGGTTAGCTGGAGTGGGGATGGGGTGAGGAGCACTTTGACTTTGGCCTTGCTCTACCTGGGCTGCAGGAGAACCTTGTGGTTTTCAAAAGATTTCCAGGGCTTCCCATCTTCACACTGTCATTATAAAAATGTCCCTAAAATAACTAACAGTCAAGTCTATCTTGGGAGCCAAGGAGAAACTGAATGCAGATTCATAGCTCTACAAAAGTTCAGGTGAAGAAACAAAACCGTTTCTAAGGGGGAATTTCTTAACGAGCCCATGAAGGAGAGAAGAAGACTTCAAGCAATGAGGACAAGTTGTCCCTTTGAAAAGCGTTCTCTCTAATCTTGAACACACTTTCCTCTGGACTCTGTACTTGTTGGAAAATTTGTCATAAACTTTGGGGAAGGGAGATTTTTTTTTTTTTTACCAACTACTGGCTTCCTTGATCTCCGTCAGTTGTGATCCTCTGTCTCCCAACTCTTTGATTTCACACTGGCTGTTTCCCATGCCTGGAATGATCTAAACTCTAACCCCTTACCTCTACTTCTCAGTTCCCCTGGCTTCCTCCAAGACTCACTTCAAATTCTACCTTCTCCAAGAGGGTGATCCTGTTCCTTAATGAATGCCCCTTTCTAAAAGCAACTTAAATCTGGTTAGGATTCTCAACTAATAAATATGTCAGGAAGCACACTGGTGGGGGCTCATGAATTGTAGCACTAGAAAAAATACCCTTCCTGACCCTTCAGGAATATCCCTTAAGCCAAACTCTTAGGACCCAACTGATCAGGATGGAGAATGGAAAGCTTGTCTCAGAACATGTTACATAAACATCAGCGCATCACTACTGTAGCAGCATTGGCACCATATAATGGAGAGATAGAGAAAACACTGGGGTTGGGATCCAGAGATCTGACCTAAAAACCAGTTATCACTTACTAGTTGTGTGACCTTGGGCCAATAATTGACTGTCTCTGGTCCTCAGTTTTCTTGCTTATAAAATGAGTTGAGACTATGAAGGATTTGCCTAGATGATTGATAAATCTCTCTGTAGAGCTTAGGAACCTAGATTTGTTGTTCATTTTGGAAATCAATACTTTGGAACTCTCTACCCTATTACAGTTCTTGAGCTAGCCTTCTAAGCAGGGGGATTACCATTAATAACTAATGAGTGAGTCAACAAGCGTTTATTAAAGGCTTACCATATGCCTGACACTGTACTAAGCAAATGAGGATACAAAGAATAGCAAAAAACCAAAAGCATAAAGCTCTTTGTCTTCAAGAAGTTAACATTTTAATGGAAGAGACAAAGTATAAGTCATTAATTATTTAGGAATTATATTAAGAGTAAAAGAAGGAAGTCTGAAAAGGGAAGACACTAGCACCTGGGAGGGACAGGAGAAGGTAGGATCTGACTGAGTCTTGGAAGAAGCCAGAAGAACTGAGAAATGGAAATAAGGTGGCAGACCATTCCAGGCATGGGGATCAGTCAATGAAAAGTCAGAGTTGGGAGACAGAGGCTCACATGTGAAGGACAGAAAGAAAGTCAGTGTAGCTGAGTGTAAGGTACAAGAAGGTTGAAAAGGGAGGAAGGGGCCAAGCTCAGAAGAGCTTTAAATGCCAGTGGATATTATAGTCAATCCTAGAGGTGACAGAGACTGGCAGGAACCTGGCCACTTAGCTCAACCTTCTGGGGTGGGGGATTGGCTTTTCATCCAAGAGTCCTTGTTTGTTGGCATGTGATAATGGAGAGACTAGACACCAGTTAAGACATCCTCTCATTGTATGACCTGGCACAGGCAAATTTGCCCTTCCTGGATGCCAATTTTCTCATCTATACAGTAAGGGAGTTGAATTAAATGGCCTTAAAAGCCCTTCCAGTTTGACAGTCAAAGGGTCTAATCTAATGCTTTTTATTTTTTAACCAGAAGTCTAATTTTTTTGGTTTCGGGAATACAGTTAAAAAAAACTTCTGCCAATGCAGATTGGCACCTTGTCTGCAACCCGGGAAAGTTGTTGGGGGAAATGAGTTGTGTGAGTTACTCTGGTACCACAGCCAGGATGTGTTACAGACTAGACTTGACCTCGGGCTTCCTGACACCAAGGATAGCTCTGCCTAGATGCCCCCTTGGTCAATTTCTTTAAAAAGGAAAAAAAAATGGAGATTCACTATAAGACGTCATTAAGAGATTCAACTATTGGGGCAGCTAGGTGGTGCAGTGAATAGAGCACTGGCCCTGGAGTCAGGAGGACCTGAGTTCAAATCTGACCTCAGACACTCAACACAAAAACTAGCCGTGTGACCTTGGGCAAGTCGCTTAACCCCAATTGCCCTCCAAAAAGCAAAAAAAAAAAAAAAAAGAGAGAGAGAGAGAGAGATAGAGAGATACAGCTATTTTAAACAAATGAATTCAACTGGGGTTTTTTAAATCCTTCTCAATTCAAAACTTTTTAAGCATCTTAAAACAGAATAAATTGCTTCACAGGATAGTGAGATCCCCATCACCTGAGGGCATCAAAGGGAGGTTGTGTTGAGAGTCCCTCAAAGCTGGTGCAGTGGGTGTTCCTGTGCAGACACAGATGGGATTAAGTGACCAGCCAAGTTCCTCTCCGTTTCAGAGGTGCTATACTCCCAATTAATTGTCTCAAGCCCAGACTGTTCTTCAAACATGACTGGAAGTACCAGCCTTATGCAGTCCTCTCTATAGGACCTTGCCATTGTTCTGGCGATGTATCCTACAAAGTCAAACTTTGATGTGTAAACAAGATTTATAAGCAAACAATCCTTCATTAAGTTCAGCAATTAGAGAGCCCTGAGGCTCAAAGTAACTTTGAAGCATTTTGTCTTGTTTATGTTTCCAAATTAGGCTAGCAGGATGTGAGGGGGAAAGACACTGAAGTGGGACTTCTGGAGACCTGAATTCTAGCTCCATTAGCTAGCTGTGGGACTTTGAGCAATTCACTTCCCTCTCTGGGCAGCTGCCTCCCTTATTCTACGCAATGAGGGGCTTGGAGAGAGTAGGGTTTTCAAAAGAGTCTTTTAAAGCAGAGACTGGGCAGCTAGGCGGTGCAGTGGATAGAATATCAGGCCCGGAGGCAGGAAGACTCCTCTTCCTGAATTCAAATCTGGCTTCAGACACTAACTACCTGCGTGACCCTGGACGAGTCACTTTACCCTGTTTGCCTCAGTTTCCTCATCTGTAAAATGAACTAGAGAGGGAAATGGCAAACCACTCCAGTGTCTCTGCCAAGAAAACCCCTGAATCTGATACAATTGAACAATAACAACAAAAGCAGAGGTGTCAAAATCGCTGTCTGTCCCTGAATGCAGACTTCAGTGCTTCTAAGTGTGATAAGAACCAGAATAAAACATAATTGAGAAATTCAACAAAAGAAACATAAATACAATAAATAATGTTGCTTTATGGTTTTCTAAGTTGATAAGTGGTGGCAGGGAACCATTTCTCTTTAAATTTGACATGGCTGCTCTACAAGTCAAGATGACATGAGTTCAAATCCAGCCTTGGACCCTGGCTGTGTGACCCTGGGTAAGTCACTGAACCTCCACCTTCCTCAGTTTCCACAACTGTAAAATGGAAATAACTCCAGAGTTATTGCGAAGATAAAGTGAGGGAGTGCTTAGCATAGTGTCTAGTACAGAGTAGCTACCTATTAAACCCTTGATCCCTTTTCACTTCTTAACTCCCTTCCAGCTGACATTCTCTGGCTAAAATGTGAGTGCATGTATGTGGTTGACACCTAGTTGTCCATGGAAACAGATTATTCTGAAAATAGAAGGTGCAGGTTGAATCAATCTTGTTCTCTCAATAGTAAATGGATTCTCTGTGTAACTTGGGACTTATTTTAAAAAGGAAAATTTTGCCATTATTTATTTTTACCATTTTTTCAAAAATTTTGGGATCTAAATTCTCTCCTTCCCTCCATCCTCTTCCCCACACATTGAGAAGACAAGAAATGTTATATCAATTAGACATGTGAAGTCATGCAAAACAGGTTTTCATAATGGCTGTATTGCAAAAAAAAAGGAAAGAAAGAAAAATAAAGAAAATGAAAAAAATGTGCTTTAATCTGCATTTAGAGTTCATCAGTTCTTAAAGAGGAAAAATTTAGCAGCCTCTTCCAAGGCTGGGACTTTGATCTGAATATTAATTTGGTGAAGGAGTAAGGAAAGGGCCTAGACCAAGAAAGACTGCTCCATGTTAGATCCTTGCTTGTTGAGCAACATATGGTGATATGTTCAGATTTGACATTGTAAAGCTTCTGAAGTATCAACTCAGAGGAGTTGGGTTCAAAACCCACCATCTTTCACTAGCTGTATGACCTTGGATCAGTCCCTTCACCTCTCTTTGCCTTAGTTTCCTTAACTGTAAAAAGGGGACTCAATGGCCTTTAAAGTTTCTTCTGTTTCCAAATCTAAGCTCCCATGATCCTACTGCGCTGAGAAGAGGACTGACAGACTTCACCTGGCATGAAGTCAATCCATAGATTGATGTTCCTGATCCTAGTTCAAACCAAAGTGGAACCTGAAGAAAACATTCACAGCCTTTGTCACAATGCTCATCTTGTCCAGATTTATGTATGACCCTAAGCAAGTCATTTAACCTCAATGTGCCCCAGTTTCTTCATCTGTAAAGTGACGAATGTAGATTCCATGGCATCCAAAGCACTCTCCAACTCTAGATTTTTTTTTTGATCCTATAAAAATCAGACTGTATGTGAAACTTAAGTGAAGAGGTGGATTAAATATGACCATGGATAGTGGCCTGGGGTGATCAGGGTAGATTGGGAAGAGCATTAAGTTGAGGGATCAGAGGACACCATTGAACCTTCAAGCTGGAAGGAACCATAGTATGCATTCATCTCAGCCAGCCCCTTCATTTTCCAGATGAGAAAATTGAGGCACATCAGTTTAAAGCCTTTCATTTTCCAGATGAAGAAACTGAGGCCCAGAAAGGGGAAATCATTCTTCCAATGTCACACAGACGGCAAGTTGCAAAACCAAAACTTGAGTCTCTGTTTTCTGATTCCAGATTTGATACAGAGTAATTCTCATCACATAGGGCAAAGTATGTGCAATGACTGCAAGGTTCCAACTCTGCTCCTCTCAGTATTTTACAAAGGGCTGAGTCTATTTCATTTTCAGTCATTAGAAAGGTGATGGAAAGGTTCATTTGCATAGCTTTGCAGTTAGGCCAATGACCCTAGGCTCAGTTCTAAGAGTTAATGGTGTCCTAATAAAATGATGATGATTTTTTAAAAATTGTATCATCTATTCCCTTTTAGCCCAGATGGAATTCCAAAACCAGTCTTTGGACTTGATTAAGAAACTCCTCTTAGCAACCTTGAACTCCTACTTTATACGCTGGGAACTTAAGTACCACCGAGGCCATTTCATGCATACTTGCCTTCAGTTATTCTGCAGGAGTCTGATGAACAAAGCTCTAACAGGATATTGAGTGTAATGATGAAACAATATCTCATCATTTCTCCATTCATGTCCAATGACGCATCAAAGGGCTTGTCTGCTCTATGATTCTGGCACAATGGAAAAGGGATTGGCTATGAAGTCAAAGGATCTGGGTTTAAGCCCCACCTGTGATGCTTTCTACCTATGTGATCTGGGGCAAATCACTTAACTTCCACGGGCCTCAGTTTTCTCATCTGTAAAATGAGGAAGTTGTATTAGATGGCTAATGAGGTCGCTTAAAGCTATAGATTAACAATCCTCTATATAGTTAGGAATCAGATTACTTAGCTTTGCAGTGTAAGTGGCTCACAAGTCTTGGGATGAAAGAATAAGAGAGTTAGCATCTTGGGTAAAGAGTCAGGAGTCAAGTGCAGCGAAAGAGGAGTTACAAAAAGGTAGTCAGAGACTTTAGTCTTCCAGAGTGTGGTCATGCTGGACCCATTCAGGTCCATAGTTTTTCATTGTTGTTTTTCATTATGGGGAATCTGGTCCCCTAGACTTATGATGAAGACAGAATTAGTCCTAACCCCAATGGGAAGTCTAGGCAGTATAGAAAGCTTGAATTAGACTTAGAAAAGTGGCTCTGAAATTCTTCCCGTGCATCCCGGGAAAGAAGAGCTGCAAGTTTCCTAGAGGATGGCAGAGAATGGTAATTTTGTTCATGTCTTTCAGTCATTTTTGGTCAGTCTGACTCTTCACGATTGCATCTAGGTTTTCTTGGCAAAGATACTGGAGTAGTTTGCCATTTCTTTCTTCAGGTCATTTTACAGATGAGGAAACAGAGGCAAATGGAGTTAAGTGACTTGCCCAGGGTCACACAGCTAGTAAATGTCTTAGGCTAGATTTGAATTCAGGAAGATGAAGCTTCCTGACTACAGGTCCAGTGCTCTATCCACTGGGCCATCTAGTTGACCAACAAAAGAGAATAGTAAAGAGTTGATCAAAAAGGAGTCAGTAGCTGAGAAGTCAAATAAAGAAATAAATGTGCATCCCTGATGGATAGACTCTAAAATTAAGGGCAGTACTTCAGGTAGGGAAATGTCAAGATGAAAAGAGTTCAAATCCTGCCTCAGACACTAACTAGCTGTGTGATCCTGGGCAAGTCACTTAGACTCTGTCTATCTCAGTTTCCTCATCTGTAAAATCTGGATAACAATAGCACCTTGTGAAGATCAAAGGAGATCATATTTTTGAAGCACTTTGCAAACTTTAAGGCACTATAGAAATGATACCTACTTATCTGTGGAAAGATGCAATATTGGAAAGAGACAAAAACAGGTCCTAACTGACTTTTATTTAATAAGCATGGGCTGGTCCTCAGCAATACAAAAATAAAAATTCTCTGCCCTCAAGGAGGGTTCACTCTACTGAAGGAAAAACATGAATGCAAGTAGATAAATACAAAATATATACAGAGTAAATATCATATAATTTGGGGATTCCAAATTAATTCCAAAGGGGAAGGCAAAGGACTCCTGTAGGCTGTGGTAAAATGTAGAATGTTTCTGGAGTTTTCATGTTTTCTTATGCAAAAAAAGTCAGTCCAGCTGAAGATAGTGGGCTAGTAAATGTCTAACTCCTAAGTTAAGGAGAGATTCTCACAAGGGCTAGGAAGTTTCTTCCCCCTGGAACCAGCAGAGAGGTAGAACAACTACCCTGGGATTTAAAAAAAGGTAGAGGCAAAGAAGGAATAGTATCAGACAAAGGACATAAAGCTTTCTAACACAGCGTGATCTCAGAGTGAAATGGGCTGCCTCAGGAAGTGGTGAGTCTCCCCCTCACTTGCATCACCCAAAGAGAATGTGACTACTTGCCAAGTATGATTTAGGTATAATTCTTGTCTAGGCAATAGTTGGATTAGAAAGCCTGTCAGACCCCTCCTTATTCAGATGTTTTATGGTTCTGTGACATATTCTAAGATGACGCATGTAGAATTTCATGGAATTGATAGGCAGATACAACTTTCTCCTCCAAGGGGAAGGACAGGAAGGAACATAAAAGTCCTATGGATTTCATGACAGCCTAGGAGCTTTTGGACTGGGTCTGAGTAATAAACTCCTCACTGCAAATACTCACGGCATTTCCCAAAGGTGGAAGGCCAGGCACCCTCTCCAAAGAGAGTAAGTACTCTAATATAAGAGGAAGGAAAGGACAGACACATGGGGAGGGCAGGGAAGAGAATGGATGGTAACAGGCCTGGTGAAGTATTGCTTTGTCCTTTCCAAGTCAGCCCCTCAAAGGACTCGACGCAGTTTTCACTTCCTGAGAAGCTCTCCTTGTTGCCAAGCTGAATCCCATAGCCCTAAATCTCCCTGAGAGGAATCTGGCAAGAGCCAGAAGCTTGAATGGGGACACAGAAACCCATACACCCTTCGTATGGGTAGGCAGTAATGAGAAAGAGCTGCCCAGAGGACTGAAGGACTTCACCGGCTCAGCTTTTCACCAACAGAGGAAGATTCAGCTTTCTTTCACTTCTTCATCCACCCACCATTTATTACATGCCTACTTGAAGAATGTTCTATACTAGAGAGAATGGGGAAGATACCAGGATGAACAAGTCATGATCTGTGCCTTCCAAAGGCTGAGTCATATTGGAGGAGAATGGGTTGCGGGCATATGAATGTGGCCTATGGTGAGTCCCTAAGAATGCAAAACTTCCAGGAGACACTCTTGCCAAGTGGGCAGCATCCTGGATTTGGAATGAGGAAGACCAGGGTCTGACAGACTCTTAGAAGCTGTGTGACTCTAAACAGGTCACTTAACCTCTCTGTTCCTATTTCCTAATCTGTCAAAAGAGGATTGTAAACTCAAATGTCTCTTAAAGCCTCAAGTTAATGATCCTATGATCCTAATCCTCCTTATGTACAGAGGGGAAAGTCAGCGAAAGTTTCATAGAGGAGATAATTTTTGAAGCAGACCTTGAAGAAGGATATCAATAGACAGAGATTAGGTATATGGTGGGTGGGCGTTGGCAGGGGAAGGTAAACCTCAGACCAAGGGAATAAATAAAGATAGAGAAGGTGGGGGAAAGTATAGATCCTACATGTGGAGGAAGAGACATTGAGTAATCTAATTTGGCTGGAATGTAGGATGTGTGTTCCAGGACAGTTAGTCATTCAAGAGAAAGACATCAATCATGGGCAGAGAAATTATCTAGCCATTTATTTTCATATCAAGGAAATGGAGAAGCTTTGCATGCTCATCTGTAACACAACTAACCCGATTTCTAATCTTGGCTGACGATCCTGGGTTTTGCCACAAGCACAAGTGAGATTCAGGAACCAGATGGTGCCAAGAGGACAATGGGCACATTTTTTGTTCCCAAGTCTGTTTAATGCTCATCTAGGAATCTACTTCTTGTCTCCCTCCTTTTTTTTTTTTTTTGCTTCTTCACCAAAGTTTCAGATGTGGGATTAAAACTCTGGGAAACCTGGTCTTTTAGGGTGCTACATCCTACCCATGACTACGGCCTCATGCAAATGGCATCCCTTCCCCCAATGTGTTCTTATGTACAGGTTAGTCAGGTACCTTCCCACAAATGCAATAATCTGGGGAGAAAATAATATACTTGTGAGTACAGCAATACAAAGAAGGGATGTCCGGGTAGGTACAGTTCTTGGGCATCTTGTCCCTCTTTGTGGATTCACCAATCATTTCCAATTGTGTAGTGGAAAAGAATGAGTAAGTAAGTGAATAGAGTGCTGGGTCTGGAGTCAGGAAGATCCAAGTTTAAATACAACCTCATACACTTAGCTGTGTAATCCTGGGCTAGTCACTTAACCTCTGGTCTAATGGGGATAACAACAGCACCTACCTCACAGGGTTCATTTGAGGATAACATAATATAATGTGATATAACATGACATGTTGTGACATGATATGGTTTAATGTAATGTAATATATAGTATGGTATTGTATCATATAGTATAGTATAATGTAATTAATGTAATGTAATGTGTTGTAATGTAATGTAATGTAACGTAATAGTGCTAGAATAGATACAGAGTAATTCTCATCCCTGAGGGCAAGGCATATGCAATAACTGCAAGGTTCCAACCCTGTTCCTCTCAACCTCTTCCAAAGGGCTGAGACTATTTTGGTTTTGGTCATTAGAAATGTGATGGAAAGGATCATTTGCATAGCTTTGCAGTTAGGTCAATGACCATAGGCTCAGTTCTAAGAGTTAATGGCGTCTTGATAAAATGTTGATAGTAATAAATTGTCACAGTGCCTGGCAGTAGTAGGCACCATACAAATGCTTATTCTCTTCCCTCTTTATTCTTGTTGTCTTTCCACTCTCCCCCGAATTAGAGTGTAAACTCACTGAGGGTGGGTCCTGTCTTGTTGGTTTGCATTTGCATTCCCAATTTGTATCCTGTACCACCTCCTAGGAAGCTTGTAATACATGCTTTATCTAGCATTCTTCTGGTATTATTGTGGCTCTAAGAAAACTATAGTATGCAGAGAACTGAATGTGAGGTGTCTATGGACTAGATTATGCAAAAGCAACCGAATTGGTGGGTATGAGTAGAGACATTATAAGCAAGGAATTATAGAGGAGAATTTGTGTAAAGGATGTTAAAAAAAAAAGTATGAATGAGAAAAAAGGAGCTGTCACATGGCAACAGGGAGGGATAAGTAACAGAGAGCACTGGCATGGGGGAGGAGAACCCCCAGTGTATTGGGTAGAGCCTCTGTTGTGATCTACAGGAAGGATATGGCCATGCATGAGTAGGTTCCATTTGATACTAGTGGAAAGAATACCTACATGAATGATGTCCTGAGATCATTTGGAACATTTGAACAAGGCTGAAAAGGTGGATTAGAGGCAGATTTCAGGAAGGGCCTTGAATGCCGGACTAAGGGTTTTTATTGAATAATCAGCCAGTCAATCAGTATTTGTTAAATGCCTACCACATGCCAGGTATTATGCTAACCACTGGGGATGCCAAGAGGGAAAAGCCAGTCTCTCCACTCAAGAATCTAATGGATTAATTATAGGCAATAGGGAGCCCCTGACAGGTTCTAAGCAGCAAACCAGATGGAACAAAGGAGCAGGTATACAGAGAGTATCAGAGGTACTAAAAACCATCAAAGAAAACTAGGCACAATTATGAAGTGGAAAGGGCTGTCGCTGGAGAGAATATACATGCTGAATACCATAGTGTAGACACTGTCAGCTGAACTCAGATTAACGGACAAGGACCAGTCTAGAGCTTAGGGGACAGAGGAATCTACTACAGGGGATCTACTGTCAGATAAACTCACTAGGTGGGTTCTTTTTGCTGACACTCTTTTCCTTCATTACAAGGGAGATGTGGTGGGGTTGGTAAAATTAGAAACTACAGTAATGTCAAAAATAAAAAGCATCAGTATATGGGATAGGAAGGGATCTTGTGTTGTTTTTTTTTTTTTACTGATATATAGTACTTCTAGATAAGGAAACTCCCTCCACTGATGCAGATAAATACCTTGTGGGCAGCATACAGTGTTAGAGAGTTGTGTTACAGAGTTAGAGAGGTTTAGTTATTTGCCCAGGGTCACTAAACTTGGTCATAGACAATTTTTTTTAAAGGACAGCAGACTTTTAGGAGATGGGTACATTCAGGTTCCAGCTTAAATTGCTTCTCTTTTCTGGACTTCAGTTCATGCATCTATAAAATAAGCGGGTTTGACTGAATGACTTTGAAGGACCTTCCCAGTTCTGACTGGAGTCCATGTATCCAAGGGTAAGACTCATATGGAAAATTAAGCTGGAAGAACTCAACAGAACCATATGGCTTCTTTCCGAGAGCTGTGGAAAAGGCAAACAGCTCAAAACCAGCAGAAGGAAACAGATCCTTCACAAGCTAGAATATCCACCTACTTCCCTATGAGGGGCCCACATCAACAGCTCAAGGTTATCATCAAATCGGGGTGGGGGTGTGTGTGAGGGACTGAGCTTTTGGATCAAGAACCCCACACCCCAACAAATCTCCCCAGCATCGTACCATAATGTCAAGCCGAAACTGGCCTTATTCAGCATGGGCTCAGGGAGATTCTTAGAAAGAAAAGAAGAAAAAATGGGGAAGGGAAGAGTAGTTAGTTCCTTTTTCAAAGACCTTGATGAAATTTGATTTCTGAGTTTACATTTCTGCATCAAGTCCCTGGTTTACTCCAAATACATCTGTGGGAAAATATGACCTTTATGGCTTCCAAGGGGCCCACACAGTCCAATTTATTCTTAGAAGCCTCTCAACTACCATTCTTCACCTGCTATTAATAACTGACATTTAGACAGTACTGTAAGAGAAAGCAGTAATATTTTCTCTGATGTTTATATACACCATCCAATTTGAGCCTCCCATCTGGCCTATAAGGTAGACACTATTGTTATATCCATTTTATAGATAAGAAAACTGAAAATTAAATGTCTTGCCTAGGCTCACACAGCTGGCAAGTAAGTTTTGAATCCAGGTTTTCCTGACCCAGAGATCATTGCTCTACTACAATGACTACTATTACTATTCTACTACTCTCTATACTACTATCTACTATTACTACTACTGTGTGACTCCCCAGGAAAGGTCACAGGTTTCTCTTATGTAAAAATAACTCAATTGATCATCATTTATCTGGCACCTCAAGATTTGCAAAGCACTTTACTTGTTATCTCATTGATCCCTGTGAGGAAGGTGCAGGGAAAAAAAAAGGCTTAAAGGGGAATAAATAGTGATGTTCACTGACACAGAAATGGGGGGAGGAATCATAATAATTTAGAAACAAACTGCAAGTAGCAGTGCTTGATCTTTTGTTCCTCAGGCCGACTTCCACCACCCATGGCATGGCATAGCTGGATCTGGGAGGCTGGAGCTGCTACAGCCTTGGCTCCCTGTTCTTTATTTAGGAAGAAATGAGAGAGTATCTGGAGGAGGGCCAGACACGATGGGGAAGGCCTTTGGTTCTTGCCTGTGGGACCAACCTAAGGAAGTTGGGATATTTAGCCTGGAAGAGAGGAGACTAGAGGCAGAGGGGAAGAGTGGTGGGGTGTGCTCATTGTCCTCAAACACACCACTGTGAATAACTAGCATTTATGTAGGGCCTACTGTGTGCTAAGTGCTCTAGAATTATTCTCTCATTTTATCCTCACAACAACCCTATGAGGTAGGTGCTATTATTACCCCCCTTTTACAGAAGAGGAAACTGAAGTGAACAGAGTTAAGTGACTTGTCCAGGGTCACACAGCTAGAAAGTGTCTGAGACCAGATTTGAACTCATGAAGGTGAGTCTTCCTGACTTCAGGCCCAGGCATTTATTCACTATGGCGCCCCCTAGCTGTGGATTGAAGCACCTGACTTCCTATGAAATATTCGAAGGGATTATTGCTGTAGGTCTGTTCTCGAAGAGGACCTATGATATCAGCAGGGCATTAAGTGGAACAAAAATTAGACTTGTTTTTCATTTGGCGCTAGAGAACAGGACCAGGAGCGATGTGTGGAAATTGGCGAGGTAAGTTTAAACTTGAGTTTCCCACAATTAGAACTATCCAAAAATGGAAAGGGTTTCATTGAGACTTAAAAAGTGGTGAATTGCCCTTCCCTTCATTAGGGGACTGCAAGCAATTAAATAGATGCAGAACACACTTGTTGAGTATATTACCAAAAGGACTCTTCAGGTATGGGTTAGACTACATGGCCGCTAATGTTGCTTGCTTGTGAAGAATTGTGTAAATATCATCTCTTGAGTCAGTGTGGTGTGGTAGCCTGAACTCCAGGGAGATGTGGATTCAGACCCCACCTCTGACATACTGGCTATGTGACCCTGGACAAGTCACTGAACTAGGCAACTCTTTAAGAGTAAGTTACAGAGAAGCTTGCTTTGAGGACCAGTTTCTATCCTACTAACATTTTTATTCCAACTCAAATTCTATAAAAAAGAGCTTCCTTCAGTCCTTAATTCAAACACTGGAGTGTAAAATAAGGCAGCAGATTAGAAGCATCAGGATACATGGACAGGAATGGGATAATACAAGCTTTAGTGAAGGAAAGAGACAGAAGTGTTAGAAAAAGCAAACACTAGAACTATATGTACTATGTGAGGCCATTCAGTGTCAGAGGGATAATAGTCCCATACCTTAACATCCTATCTATATATGGCAGAGTGGATAGAGACTCGGACCTGGAGTCAGGAAGGCCTGTGTTCAAATCCAGCCTCAGACATTTACTAGCTGTGTGACCCTGAACAAATACATTAACTTCTCTCAAGCTCAATTTTCTCATATGTAAAATGGGAATAATAATGGCACCTTCGTCCCAGTGTTATTGTAAGGCTCCAATGAGATGATACTTGTAAAACACTTAGCACAGTGCCTGATACATAGCAGGTGTCTAATTAATACTTGTTTACTTCCCTTAATATCCCCTGTATTATACAACACAAAACAATCATGAACATCTGGAGGTATCTACAAAAACTTGAATTACATTCAGATTGTTCTTCCTGAGAAAGTAAGAACCTAAGACATTTCATTAAAATTTTTCATGAAAAGTGGTTGATCTTTAAAAATCTTGGTACATAAAGGTCAGTTTCGGTCATTTAAGTCCCTCGGCAGATGGAGTACTAGACTTGGGATCAGAAAGACTTGAGTTCAAATGTGACCTCATATCCTTGCTAGCAGAATCACCCTGCTTGTCCTTGTTCAGTCATTTCAGTTGTGAAAACCTTGGGGGTTTCTTGGCAAAGATACTGGAGAAGTGTGCCATTTCCTTCTTTAGCTCATTTTATAGATGAGGAAACTGAGGTAAACAGGGTTAAGTGACTTGCCCAGCTGGGAAGTTTCTGAGGTCAAATTTGAACTCAGAAAGGCGAACCTTCCTGACTCCAGGCACTGGGTAGGTCACTTAGCCTCTGTGACCCCATTTGCCCCATTTTCTAGAGCAAGGCTCATCCTCTTTGACATTTTTATGTGTACTTTTATTTCCTCCATTAGAATGTAAGGTTTTTTTTGGTAAGCAGAGACTATTCCATTCTTTGGATTCATATTCCCAGCATCTAATACGGTGCCTGGCATACTGTCAGAGAAGCTCAATAAATCCTGGTTAGTTGACAGAGGGGAAAAAAAAGAAAACAAAATTATGTAGAGCAGTTTTGCCTTGTCTCTGTTGTTAGTGATCATTGCCCTATCCAGCCCAGCCAAGAGTCCTGTACAGTTGTCTAATCTCTGTCTTTGCTCTTCTCTGGATATTTGGATATCTGGATATTTGGTCCTCTCTGGACCCCACACCTTTTCCCTTGTCAGTTTCACCTTATTCTGAGTTTTACTATTTGCAATATATTCTTATAGGACTATGCCACATGTATGTATATGTATATGTGTGTGTAGATACAGAGATGTACATATATGTATATACACATATATCTATATCTATATTTTTTGTTATGTCCTTGCTTCCATTTTCTGTGCATATCTTCAAAATCGGCATTGGCTTAACATGGAGGGATATCCCCTGCTGTAGGAAGGATCCCATATTTATTACTTAGCGATAGATTTTCCTTAGCTCCAGTCTGCTTGAATGCTGGACTGTGCCATTTGAGACACCTCTCAGAGGTTCATGAATTTAGTGTTTCCAAACATGCTGTTTGAGAGAGTTGTAACTGAACCTGGCTATATCTTCCCTCATCTATTCAAGGGACATTTCCTGGAAAAAGATGAATTGTTTTCATCTGTCCACCAGCATCTAGACAAATAAAAGCTAATCACTAATTCAACTGCTCCTGTATTTATTCAACACCCATATTCAGGGGATTATTGTTATGTGCTAGAGATATAAAGGGAAAAGGGAGAAATAGCTCCTGCTCTTAGAGAATGGATGCATACTACATTTAAACAGATATATAAAAACAGTTTAATAATGTTTCATATTAAGAAGATATACTCCTGTAATTAGACTTAAGAATAAGAGGTGAGCATAATTCAAATGAAGATCAATTGAGAGGGGAATGGAGAAGCAAGATTGTCATGGGAATAGAACATAGGCCACCTGGAGAGAAGAAAGCCTGACCATTTCACTCCCCTGATCAGAAATCCTCAGTGACTACCTACTGCCTCTAGGATAAAACACACACAAAAGAAAGGAAAAAAATTCCTCAGCCTGTCATTTAAAGAGCTGCACAATCTGGCTGTGATCTACCTTTCTAGCCTCATTTCCCATTTATTCCTCCTACTCGCTCTAAGCTCCAATAAAGCTGGACTACCAGCTGTTCCCCAGATTTGACATGCCAGCTCTCATCACTTATGCATTCATGCAAGCTGCGACCCACACCTTGAATACCTTCCCTTATCTTTGCCTGTCAGACTGCCTTATCTTTCTGCAAGTCTCAATTCAGTTGCTAACTCCTCTAAATTCTCTGATTTCCACCCCCCCACCCCCCCACCCCCCTCATAGTTGCTAGTGCTCTCCCCTCCCCCAAATTAACTTCTATTTATTCATCTGTGTGAATGTTAAATCCCAGCACCACCCCCTTGAAATACAAAGGCAGGGTATGTTTTCTTTTCACATCCCCGACACTTAGGGAGGGAAGAGTACTGTCAAGTCAGGTGCTTACTAAACTTTTACTGAAGTAAATAGATGGGTTCATCTCAGAAGTTTCCAGGCCAACCCATAATAGACTGATACATCAAAAGCCTAATGGAAGGGCACAGCAGATAAGCCCCAGAAATGGTAGAGGCCTTGCACCGAGACCAAACCACAAAGCCAGTGTCCCAAAGCCTAGCCCTACGCTCTGGAGGGAGGGGTGATGTTTAAATTTGCCGTGCATCCGGGGTAATGGAGTCAGCCAGAAACCATATGAAGTGTCCGTGTTAGGTCTAGAAAAAAAATGACCTGAGCTTCCAGGAGGCAGCTTGATTTTGGACGGGAACTCCCCAGTTGGGAGAATATTTCCTCAGCTTTTAACTCTAATTGACTAAACCAACTCCCGTTGGAGGCAGCATATTATAATCCAAAGAACCCTGGGTTTGGATCCTGCCTTCTCTGCTTGCCACTTGTGTAACCTTAGGCAAATGGGCCTCAGTTTTTTCTCTACAAAGTGAGAGGGCTGGATTCAGCTCTAAACAGATGACCCTGTGATCTGCTTATCTTCACCGTTTAGCCAGTAGCCTTGTGGTTATTCTGATAATGGGACAGTATGATATCTAGATCAAGTCTTTTCTGTCATCAAACCATTGATCCTGGACTCCACCCCATCTGTGGCCATGGAAGGTGTCTATTTACTGAAACATGCCAGCCTTGATCAGGGCGTGTATGAATGTGGTCAAATTCATATCTATAATCAACTTCATTTGGGAAGGGGAGGGGAAAAGGTATGAACAAAGCCACTTTGAAATGAATGCAAGTTGTATACTACATCTCTTTCCCTAACTGAGGGATATATGGGCTTGGTCCCATGTATTCCAATGTAATCCCCCAAAGACACCAAGAAGCACAACCCTATCAAACAAAGAACAGTTTGGGGTAGGAAGTAAGCCTTGTTCCCAAGGACCTGTCAGTCAACAAGTATTTAAAGTGCCTACTATGTGCCAGGTACTGTGCCAAATGCTAGGGATTCAAAGAAAGTCGAAAGTGCCCTGATAAGCTTAAGTTCTAATGGAAAAAGACCTCATTAACTCTGTACATGCAAGATATATGGAGGGTACATGGAAGGCAATCTCATAGGGAAAGCACTAGAATTGGGGAGAAATGAGATCGATCTTCATCTTGAAGGAAGCCAGGGAAGAAACGAGGGCAGAAGTGAGAGAGAGAACGTTGGAGCCATAAGGGATAGCCGGGGAAAGTCTTAGAGAAAGGCACAGTTTGGAGGCTGGAGTATCATATGGGAGAAATAGAAAGAAGAATCTTGTCACTGGATGGTAGAGGGTGAGGAAGGAAGGAAATTTACTCAGAAGACTGGAAAGCTAGGAAGGGCTTTAATACGCAACAGAGGCCTTGTGTTTGATCCTGGAGCGATCTGGGAGACACTTGGATAGATTCAATAAGGGTTTGAGTCACCCACTGGTCATTCCCACTAATCAGAGCTTTCAATAATGAATTTTGATCTTAATCATAACTAATATTTTATAGCACTTTGAACCTTGCAAAGGGCTTTATATATATATTATATTAATGATATAACATATATATATAAATATATATATATATATATATATATATACATACTCTCCCTCTCTCGATGTGGTAATTACAAATAATTACAATCACCCTGAGAGTTAGGTGTTATTGTCTTCATAATTTTTCAGATGAGGAAACAGAATGAGAAGGAAATTTTTGTGATTTGCCACTGGTCACACAACCAGCAAGTGTCTGAGGTAGATTTAAACTCAGGTCTTCCTGATTCCAAGTGCCTTGTTCTACCACTCTCTTCACTCTGCCAAGCTGGTCTTAATGATTTCTTTAAGGGTCTTCCATGGAACAATACTTTCCATAATTGAGAGTGAAAGATAATGGGCACTGCCATATTATTGTCTCTGTTCTTTGCAATCCATTTCCAAAAGTCTCAAGTGTTAATGCTGCCAAATTAATGGTCCCTCTGATGGGGCTGGTTGTAAAAAAAGTAAGCCTTTACATTTCCTTTTTCCTCTCCGTCAGGAAGAGTCACTCGGGTTCCTTCCCCTCTTTAAAGTATTTATCTTTCTAATAGGATGAAGCAACGCCAATTCTGCTGTCCCTGGGCCCCTTCGCGTCTGGTAAACAACCTTAAGACACTATCTTACTTATGTGTGATGACCACCTTCCATAGACTGGACTCTTCTCAGCAATGCAGGGTTAGAAGTCAACCCCAAAAGATTCATGATGGAGAGAGAAGTCTACATCCAGAGAAAGAACTAGAAGCAACTGCGTTTGAATCCAGATTGAAGCAAACTACCTGCTCTCTCTCTTTTTCTTGTTTGGTTTTGTTTCCTCTTTCCCATTGTTCATTCCATCTGATAAAATCCTTCTTTATAACCTGACTAATGTCTAATGTGAAAGTATTTGCAGATAATATACTTGACTGTATGCTGCCTTGAAAGGGGGGAGGGGAGGGAAGAAGAGTAAATTTGAAACTAAAAGAATTGTGGAACTGAATCTTATAAACTAAAAGTAAACAAACAAATTAATAAAGACCAAATTTTTTTTGAAAAATTATAAAAAAGACACTATTTTACCGAGTGCTTTTTACTAAAAGTCCTTTACCCAGAACTAGCTCCTGGCCTAATACTCACACACACACACACACACACGCACACATACCCCAGCACCAAACCTCTGACAGTATTTCTAGTTGGACCCTAAAACAGGATTCTAGATACCATGCTACAACAGTTGGCATCCCAGAATAGTACTCCGGGATTTTGCTTATGTGTACAGGCCATTAATGTATCCAGGGCATTCTTTCCTTGGCTCTTGAACATCTCCCTTCCTCGGTGGGACAACCCCAGCCTTAGCCAAGGTTAACAATGTTCCGACCAGCTTCCTTTCCTCAACAGAGGCTTTTTGAAGACTTTCACATAGCTCCTTCCTGAATTATCAGGAATTAGCAAAGGCACCCTATGAGTGGGGATTGTTTTTACCTTGACCTTTTCTGATACTTCATCATAGAGATTGACATTCAGCCTCTTGATTCCAGGAACATGTAACTTTCTCTTCTTCTTTGACTGAAGTTGGTATTCGGTTCGGGTCTTGACTATCACCTGTGGGAGAAGAAATGATTTAGCAATGGAGGTCCTCACCAGGTTCCTCACCAGGCATATATCCCACAAGCCCCTCCACCCCAAGTTTCCCAGTGGCATAGACCAGTGATCTAGAAATGGAGAAAAGCGCCTACTCTAGCATGGTGGCTGGGAGTCAAGAGGCCTGAATTTTAGTACCATTGCTGCTGCTAGCTCACTATGACCTTTAACCTTAGTTTCCCTGAACTTTTGTTTGCTGCATGCTTTTCTATATGAAAGGACAATCAATAGCTTCTACAATGGCCCTAAGAAATGAAGAAATGAGTCTCCCTTCCTTTTTGGGGAAGGTAGGGGGTTGGGTGGAAAATGTAATGGATATGTAATCTGGCATGCAACATCAGATTTGGTCAGTGCATTTGCTGGTTTTGCTTAAATGTGTATTTCTTCTTTGATATATATATATATATATATATATATATATATATATATATATATATA
>NW_027187353.1:10393600-10433267 GCF_028583685.1 Petaurus breviceps papuanus | reverse complement strand
ATATATATATATATATATATATATATATATATATATATACATAAAGACTCACAGGAATGGAAATGAAGGAGCTATATCTGAAAATGACTGATATAAAATAAAAAAGGCATTGATAAAGGTTTTGTAAGAATATTTTCCCAGTTATAAAAGGAACACAAAGACATGAGTGAATATACTTCTTCCAACACCTACAATTGTACCTTTGAAGTTTTAGCTATTGGGAAAGTAACATATCATTATTGCCAAAGGGAAACAAGGTCAAACATTGCCCTTCATTTTTACCTCTTGCAATCTTGAATTCTCTTCAAGTCTCAACTCACATAGTCCCGTTTATCCAGATCCCTCAGGGAACACACTCACACATGCAGTGGCCCTTGTGAGCACTTTTCACATTACCTTGTCTGGGAATGGTTGTTGTAGCTGGTTGACATCCAGTGGAGTAATCAATGGGATGTTATCAAAGCCATCTTCCCCTCCACCGCTTCCGCTGCCCTGTTCCTTCTCTGGCTTCTCAGACAGGTTACTCCCCAATTTCACCATGGTGGTTCAGAATTGTCCTAAAGTAGAGAGAAAGCTGGTCAGTTTCCCTGCAGACCACTCTGGTCTCCCCAAATGCTACTTTTGATCCAGGATACTGTGATAGCACCCTTAAAGAAATTAAGTATTTTGTCTTGTAGTGAATTCTATCATATAATTCTCCAGATTGGTTAAGTGTATGATCATTGGGTAAGCTTATGATTATTTGAACAGTAGAAAGCACAATGGGGATGGGGTGGAGTGGGGGCTCTTGCAGGAGAAAAGCTTTATGGCTTGAAATCCATGTTTCAGTTATGTCAAAGAAAACCACATATGTGAGAGCATGAGGGTTAAGTGAAAACTTCCTCTGAGAGGAAGACTATGTCATCTGGCATCTTTGAGTTCTTTTTCAAAATTCATATGACATTCAAACTTTAATGAGGTTTGATCTCCACCAATTCCAGTCCCTTCCCATCACCTCATCACTACCAGATGCTCCCTGTTCATTTAAGGCAACATAAATATCTTGCCCCTTATAAACAAGCCTAGGATCCCTATAACCTCCTTTGTATAAGGACCTGACCACAAAAAGGTTGAGGACAGATTGCAATTAAACCTTCCTTTACACAATATGTATTCCTAAAATGGTTATGCTTGGAATTTTGGTAATATGCAGATAGATGGATAAATAGGTTGATATGGATAGACAGGTAGATAGATATGGAAAGATGGATAGGTAGACATAGATAGATAGATAGGTAGGTAGGTAGATATGGTTAGATCTAGAAAGATGGATAGATAAGTAGACATAGGTCGGTATGGACAGATGTATATACATATAGATAGATATGTATGTAGACATAGATAACGCAAGGATAGCTTGCAATATAAAGGAACCCTATGATGAACCATTTTCAAAAAGAAAGATGATGTAAAGTTAGTTTGTTTTGGGGCAGCTAGGTGGCGCAGTGAATAGAGCACCGGCCCTGGAGTCAGGAGGACCTATGTTCAAATCCAGCCTCAGACACTTAACACATTTACTAGCCATGTGACCTTGGGCAAGTCACTTAGCCCCAATTGCCCTCCAAAAAGCAAACAAAACAAAACATAAAAAAGTTTGTTTCAATTTGCCAGTTTCAAAGTCTGGATTTGAACCCAGGTTTCCTGGCTCAAAGGGGCTCTACCACAAGCAAAAAGAGACAGAAGACATGGAACTATACATAAGGATCCCCATGGACCACATATTGTTTACATATTTCTTTTGGATTAACATATCAACACATTACCATCAGATAAAAGCCACATTTTCATCTGGCTCCCACAACACTCAGGAATGCTATGGGCTGCACACCACCATGGGACTTCTCTGCTCTGCTATACCACCATGTCTCTGACCAGAATCACAACTATGATATGCAGTCTTTTCCATATTGCAGCATAATGAGTGCCATTAAAAGAAACAGTCTCTCAACAGCATGACTAAATCAAGGGAACAGAATTCTTATTCCCCAAAGATATTGGACAAGCTCATCAAAAGCGTAAGCACATTTGGTGAGGTGGACAATCTTGCTATTAGCATTAATGAAAGGGATTTAGCCAGCTCCCAGAGGCATATTACATAAGCAATTTACTGACATAGAGTAAATAGATGGATTCCCAATGCATTCAGGCAGACCACAAAACCAAATTGAAGAAGCAAGATGAATTCAGTTCTCTGTCCTTGTGGTGGAAAACCAGTATCATCATCATCACCATCACCATCATCATCATCATCACCATCACCATCATCATCACCATCACCATCATCATCACCATCATCACCATCATCATCATCATCACCATCACCATCATCACCATCATCATCATCACCATCACCATCATCATCACCATCATCATCATAATCATTATTAGCTTCCTTGATAGTTTACAAAACCTTTTATACACATGGTCTCATTTGAGAAAAAACAGTTATGATTTTATCAGTGCAAATGACCCTTAAGATGGGGCATTGCCATCTACTTTACTATTGCACCCTACCGACCACAGGACCTTTCCATCTGACTTCCAGATGAAGCTTCCTATATGTATTGTGTCCTCCATTAGAATGGGAACTCCTTGAGAACAAAGACTATTTATACTTTTTCTATTTGCATCCCCAGTACTTAGTAGGAGGCTTTGCATAAATTCCAAGTCCCCTTTTCAGGTGTACAAAATATATGATGCACAACCTTATGGGAATAAAAGTTCAGGTTTGGCCATCAATGGCACCACCCCTACTGTTATTGTCATTGTTCAGTCATGTCTGACTCTTCATGACCCCATAGTCCACAGCACACTATAATGTCAATGAATTTTTTTTGGTAAATACACTGGAGTGCTTTGCCATTTCCTTCCCCAGTGGATTAAGACAAATAGAGGTTAAGTGACTTGCCCAGGGTAACACAACTAGTAAGTATCTGAGGCTGGTTTGAACTCAAATATTTCTGACTCCAGGCCCATCACTCTATCTATTGAGCCACCAACCACTGCTATGGCATCACAAGAATTCAAAAAGACCTGAATGTTAGGAGACCTATGTTCTAGTCCCCTCACTCTTCCAAATCACCTATGTGACATTGGTTAAATAATATAACTTCTATGGACCTCAGTTTCCTCTTCTGACTAGATAGCTCCAAATCTGATGTTAAATAAAAGTGGTCCCAGGAAGGAATAGAGTTCCTTATTTAATAGGTTTTGCTTTAACTCACTGAACACATGATCACATGGCAAGAGAAAACTGGGTATATTTTGCCAACAGCAACTGAGAGAGAGAGTGGAAATCAAATGAGACAGAAGAACTGAGACAGGAAGATGCAAGCTAGCAGATCTTTATTCACAAAGACAGAAAGAAGTTGACCCTGAAGTCAATCCAATGTGGCAGAGGACTCAGAGAATGTGAAAAGTAATAACCCAGGGCCCAACACCAGAGAGTTACAGGACACTGAAGATGAGGTGAGGGATGGCAGTGGGGTTAGGAAGAAGGAAGCCCAACTGGTAGCCATAGCCTCACAACTGGAACCTGGCAGCAGATAGCGTGAAGATTCTTTTTTTTTTTTTTACTTTTGGGAGGGCAGTTGGGGTTAAGTGAATTGCCCAAGGTCACATGGCTAGTTTTTGTGTTAAGTGTCTGAGGACAGATTTGAATTCAAGTCCTCCTGACTCCAGGGCCTGTGCTCTATTCATTGCGCCACCTAGCCGCCCCTAGTGAAGATTCTTGTTCCTGTCATTAGCTATTGGGATCTCTGTCCTTTAAGGATGGGGTTTTGAGCCTCACCCCTGCGAAAGAACAGTTTGGAGGCAACATAGCCTACAGGATAACATTCATCACTTGGGGGTCAAAATCCTGGGTTCAAATCCCATCTCCAACCACTTACTATACTCCTTCCCAAAATGACCTTTGATTTATTGCTTATGTTTGCATCTCCTTCATTAGAATGCAAGTTTATTGAAAGCAAGGTCTGATGCCTGGTTTATGGCAAGTACTTAATAAATGCTTGTTGATTGATTGGGAGAGACATTGTGGTATAGTGGATAGAGTCCTGGACTTGGGGGCAGAAAGACGTGGTTTCAAATCCTGCCTCGAATACTAGCTGTGCATAATCTGGCAAGTCACTTAACCTCTTGGCTTCAGTTTCTTCCTTTTTAAAAAGAGGTAATTTGATTCAGTGGACTCTTTAAGTATACCAAAGGTCCCTTCTAGTATTAAATCTTTGCTCCTGTGATCTCTCTGTGGATTACAAGTCATTTAAACTTTTTCAGCCTCAGTTTCCTTACCTGTAAGAGGAGAATATAATGCCTATAACTATTTCACCATACTTTTGTGAGGATCAAATGGAAGAATGTCTGCAAAGCACTTGGCAAAACTTAAAGGACTATATTTGTGATTGTTTTTATTAGCAGCATAGAAAAATGTAGGAGTTATATAGAGAAGCAGCAGAATATCATAGTGAAAGCATTGGACAGAGTCAGGAGACTCGGGTTTGAATTCTGACTTCACCATTTGCTAGCTGTTGTTACACTGGGCAAGTACACTGACAAATTTAGGCCTCGATTTTCTCACATGTAAAATAGAGAGATATTTGAGCTCTGTAGCTCACAAGGCTTTTATGGTGAAACCAAAAATATAATATAAACACATTTCAATTAAATATTCCATGCTGCAGAGATTAGTATTCCAGAGGCTAGGAGTTTAAAGAGGTAGATCCAATACCTTGGGGTTCACTGTGACAATGAGGAACCTTGAGCTCAAATCTTGGGTTTTTATACATAAGAATCTTTCCCCTGTAAGGGGAAATAGACTGGCAAATAGATGTGAGCATCCAGACCATGGGCATCAGGTCTGGCAGCTAGCCTGATGAGAATATCGTAAATCTATGTCTTACCCTTCAATTCACCCTGCTTTCCTTCACAGCCTTGTGTTGAACACAAGGTTCATGTTAGGGCTGTAAGCCTCAGGGTCCTTGGAGATCATTGGATCCAAACACACTTGTTTTGCAAAAGGGGCAAGGAAGACTCACAGAGGGGAAAGGATTATTCAAGGTCACACCAGTAATGACCAACAGAGTCAGGATTCAAACCCAAGTCCTAGGACTCCAAACCCAGCTCTCTATCCATTCTACCATGTTGCTTCTGCCACATGAATGAATGAACCTTGGGAGGTCTATGTCTCTGAATCAGTTTAGTACCTCTAGCATGCCATGGACTAGACAGGTCAGGGATGGAGCCATGGGAGATCCATTTGAGAGTGGCACCATGTCTGCAAATAGAAAGTTTGCTCACCTCTCTGCTCTATCCAGGTTTCTGCATATGGAGTCAAGCGCTTCGCATCTTGCAGAAGAAACCTCTTACAGGCCCTTCTTGAAATGCTAGACTAATAAATACTCCAAGAAATCTTGGGCCCTCATTTGAGCTTCTTCATGGAGTCACTGTGTGACCTTTGTCAAGTTTGTGTGATATGCTGAGCTTCCTTCCCCATCAATTCAGTGACTGGCATGAGTGACACATTATGGGAACTTACATGAGCGGCTTACTATGCAAGCTTCCATGAACCGCTTATACAAGTGGCCTACTACGTTTTCAACCTTTCATAAAGGGCAAGAATACAAAGATGAAATAGATAAGGCACAAAAACAAAAGACTATAATACAAATTAGAGCATACAGCTATAAAAGAAGTGCTGAGTGCTGTGAGAGATGGAGGGAGGAAGAGAAGACGTCCTTTTTGGATGGAGCTGATCTGGGTAGACTGCTCAGAAGCAATAGCACCTCATCTTGGTCTTGAAAGATGAGGAGGGTTTCAAAAGACTGAGATTGAAGGACATAACAGGCAGAAGGAACAATGTGAGTGAAGGAGGGACAGCAGAGGATGAGCTCTGGGTTCATAGGATCTAAGAATGGGGAGGAGTGACTGAGAGTACAAAATATGGAGGAGGGGGGGATGACTATGGAGGGGCAGGGGAATATCACAGCTGTGAGGGCTCAGAGTGATCACAACCCAAGCCCTACTTTTATAGGTGAGTAAAGTAGGGACCTGAGAAGTTAAGTGATTTGTTCTAGTCACCCCAGTCCCATGTAAATGGGCATGGTATCTTCCCTCCCTGCCTCCGGAGGCAGGATTAAAGAAGGCAGCACATAGAGAAGTGTTTAAAAATATTTAAGACACTATTGGTTAATTCTCCCACTGTTCATTCGACAGGAATCCCTCCTCCCTCAAAGCTTCTTGTTTCAAGGGAATTGTCCTTGGTTTTCCCCACATCTCTAGAAATAGTTTCTTTAAAAGCTCAGTTCATCTCTTCCATGAGACCTTTTCAGATCCCATCAATCATTAATGCCTTCCCCCACAAGAATTAATTTAGATTATGATCTTTTTGTATATATTTTTACATGTCCAGGTTTTCCCAGATAGATTGTTAGCTCCTCAAGGGCAAAGATCCTTTTTTATTTGTCTTTGTATTCCCAGGGTCTAACACATAGTCAATACTGAATAGATGCTTATTGGTTGATTATTGATAATTTAGGAATGATTACAGCTGTCCAGAGGTCATAGGGTCATAGAGGCAGAGCTCAAAGGGTCTCAAAGTCCCATCTAGTCTCCCTAGTCCCATCCCTTCTCTTACAGTCCAGGAAACCACGACTCAGGGAGGTCAATGACTTGCCCACTGATACACAGGCTCTAAGCATAGGAGGCTATTAGACTCACCTCTATAGCTCTGTTTCTGGAGTCATTTTTGTTTTTTGTCTAAGGCAGGTCTGTTACAAAATGATGAAGACTAGTTTTATCTTAAAGTCCCCCCCTTTCAATATCCTTTTCCTGATACTTGGTGACATATTTTAAATACCTAGCAACTTTAGTTTTTTCAAAACCTGTTCTGGGAAAGGCATAGAATTTTAGAAACAGAGGAAGGCCCTTAGGATAGAATGAAGCTGAAGTTTGTCCTAAAACATTTTCCCAATAGCATTTGTACTTGAAAAAAAGATAGAAAGCTTTAAGCTGAAAGAGTCTAAAGAGGCAGAATTGTAAACATAATTAAAGTAGAGGGAGAAATGGTAGTGGAGTGGTCCCCAAGGGCTCTTGCTAGCCAGGCTTCCTGAAATCTCATCAAAGAATCTGAAATTCACCTTAACGATCATCTAATCCAATCACCCCATTTAACAGATGGAGGAACTGAGTCTCAGAGAGAAGAACTCAGTCAATCATAGAATTATTAAGTTATAGTTTTAGAATTCTAGAAACAAGATTTGAAAAGGTCCTTGAGATCACCCAACCTAGTATCCCTCATTGAATAGATGGGGCAACTGAGTCCCAAAGACACACAATGACCAGCCTGAGGTACACAGGAAGTTCATAGGAGAGCAGAATGAGAACTCAGGAAGTCTGGTTCATAGCCTGATTCTTTTTTCCTATTAAACCCACCACGACCTACTTACATAAATCTAGGTCTATTTTTTCTCCCAGCCAACTTTTGTCTTTTCTAACAGAAAATCTGAAGTTCTTTCCCAAACTAGCAACTCCAAGTTTTATCCATATTCATGATCAAGTGCTCTGAATACTCTGAGAAAAATAAGAAAGTCTTTCTTGAGAGTCTATCATATCCTTTCCCCTTACTAGTAACATTCCCCTCAACATCCACCATCTTCCTTGTCCCCCAAATAAACCATCCCTTTTTGCTTCTTCAATTAAGATCGGCAGCTTAAAGGTTCTAACAAGAAAGAAGTTAATTCCCTGCCCTTTTGCTTCATCACTTCTGAAGAGATATTATTAAGCAGGTGTTGCTAGTAATCTAGCCAGGCCCACCATATCACCCCTGAGTTACCACACTCTCCTTTAGCTGGGAAGGCAATGCCTCTCCCTCTCTTAATTGTTCCTTCATGTCCATTGGCTCCCAGCCTTTTAACTCTTTTTGAGAGGGCTAGCTCCCTGAAAATAGAAGAAAATCAAGAGGCCTTGGTCACATTGCCTCCTGAGATACCTGAAGTCCAGTTTAAGGATCCCTGGACTGGCATGTATCTCCAGCTCCTTCTACTTCCAAATGGATGATCAGTAAAAATCACCTCCTATTTTGCCTTTCAAAATCACTTTGATCATCCCCTGGCCATTCTTACCTCTTTTAACTGGAGGGAAAATAGGACTGATGCTTGACTGTTCCCATACTTTGATCCTAAGAAAATTTGAGTGTCAGAAAGCTAACTCTTCCAAGTTAGCCAGTCTAGACCCCACTGGTAGTGGAGTACAATGGAGAGAGGGCCAGTCTGTCTTCTCAGACAGGAAGACCTGAGTTGGAGTCCGGCCTTGGCCACATTTGGGCTGGGCAATCCTAGGCCCTAGGCCTAGAATTTAACTTTGCAGTGGCCCAGGTAATTATCTAATAGGAGTTCCCTGTACCAATGATATCGCCATTCCAATCCTAAACCACAGCAAAATTAAGAGAATACTCTGCTAGATGCTGTGGAAGAGGGGAAAATGGTGGCTTGGGGCAGGGGGTGAGGGCAGGGGGAAGGACGGTAAATCCATTACATTCAATCAGTCTATTAGCCACATTCTATGTTCAAAGCACTATTTTAGATATCACAATAATAAGTAACATTGGTCTAGTGCCTTGCATACATGATCATGTTTGCTCCTTGCGACAACCCTTTGAAGTAGGTAATAGAAGGCTTATTATTTTCATTTGATAGACAAGGCAGCTCAGACTTACCAGGAGACTTATTCAAGATCACACAGTGGGCAAGTCACAGAGTTGGGACCCAAACTTAGGTCTCCAAAGCTCTTTCCATTGTTCTATAGCCACCTCCCACAGGCATGGCTTTGATGAACTTATATTCTCATTAGAGTGCTAAGATGAGCCCAGATGGAATAGAATCCATTTGGGGCATAGCAAGAGAAAGCTTTAAGAAGCTAAAGTTGCAGCCAGGTTGGAAGGATTCAGTTTGCTTCTGACAGCTGGAGCAGTCCAAAAGTGGGATGGGCTGTCTCCGGAGATGATGAGTTTCTCATCTCTGTAGGTCTTCAGGCAGGTACAGGTGGCCACTGGTCAGTGATCTCATAGAATGCACTCCTATTCAGACACAGGTTGAACCAGATGGCCTCTGACATCTCCTCCAACTCTCAGATTCTGTGAAAAACCTCCCTATCACTGCAAGACTTGAAAGGAGAAAGGCTATCCACATGTCTTAATCATAGACTGGGGGAAGAATTTAACACTATAATCTCTGAGATTCTTGCTCTGAGATTCTATAATACATAATCTATGATGTGAACTATTTTCAGGGTCGGCCCCCGCTAAAGTTACCCCAAAAGGGGAACCTCCCAGTTATCAAGAGAACAAAGATACATCCTTCCCCAAGAAGGATTTCTTTTGACAAAATAAAATGCTGACTGACTTGAGCAAAGTATGGTGTCCCTGGAAAGAAGTCTTAGGAGGTACATGGTCACTGTCCTCCCCTAACTGAAGGGCTGTCATAGGAAAGAGGGATTAGCTTTATTCTGCTCTGCCTAAGTGGGCAGAACCAGAATCCATTGATGGAAGTTACAAGAAGGTGACAATATTCATTAGGAAGTTGTTGTCAAGAATTGAAATGGGCTGTTAGGCAAACAAGTTTTCCATTCTTAGAAGTCTTCAAGCTAGATGTCTCTTGGTGGCTGTTAAAGAAAATATTCCTATTCAGACATTAAGTAGACTAGGTGGTCTCTGAAGTCCTTTCCAGCTCTGAGTTTCTGTGACTGAGGGCAGGGACTATTTCATGTGTGTCTTTTTATCTCCCCGGTGGCTAGCACAGTGCTTATGCTTGTTAAAGCAGAACAGTTTTGGAGGCTATAGGTTGAACTTATATACTCAAAAAGAAAAGCATATACAATGTAAATTTGTGGCTTCACATAAAATCTGTTCTATTATGTATATTAAAATGCCCATTTTATTTGATGTTTCTTAATAAAAATTTTAAAATTCTTGTTGACTGATGGCAGATGGCTTTAAATACTGGGCCAAGGAGTTTGAAATTGAACCTGCTTGCAGCAAGGAGTCATGGGAGGTTTCTGGGCACATTTGTCATAATGAGCCTTCATTCATTCTCCCTGGCCTCATTATGGCCAATGTTTACAGGTCTCCTGACCAGGGTTTAGATGCAGTTTGTGGCATCTTGAACCATAGCAATGTTAATTGGTCTTTGTGGTGATTATTTTTAGAATGAAGGATGTTTCACATCTCCCGATTTTCACTACCATGGCCCTTGTTGGTTTAAAGCAGAGAGGGGGAGAATGGATGATTTTCATATTTCAGGATTGTTGCCTGAGGAATGAGAGATAAGTAATTGGAACTCAAGGAGAGGCAGGAACCCTGGAGATCACTGCTATAATCTGCTTTTCAACAAGAAGGCCCTGCTGTGAGAGTAGACGGGGATGGAGGGGTGGGGTGTTGCATTCCTTCATTAGGCCTGGAAGAAGACGGAAAACAGATAATGAACTCAAAATTCACCCTCTGAAACATGGAGGTATTTCATGGGGCTTTCATCAGAAGTGCCCCCCTGGTTTCAGAATTTAGCATCTGAGTGGGTATGTGCTTCTGTGTCTCTAGAATCCCAGATTTCTAGCTTAAAGAAACCACAACAGTCACCTAGTCTAACCACTACAGAAAATTGCTTTACATAAATTCACATTATGCAAATTTAATTGGAGAGTGGTGGCAGGAGGCACTAGCAGCAGCAGTGGGGGTGCAGTTCAGAAGGCCTTCTCTGCTCTAGAAGCAGGGGCCATCCTGGAGAGGGTGGAACCACATGGAGCCCTGCCAGTGGAGGGATAGGTCTGCAGAATGGTCCATTGACATCTAAGCAAGAACTATACACTTCCATATAAGCAGTTGGGTGGAATAGTGGATAGAGTGATGGGTCCAAGTCAGGAAGATCTGAATTCAAATCCTGCCTCAGATATGCATTCGTCATGTGACCCTGAGCAAATTACTTAACTTTTGTTTCAGTATCCCCATCTATAAAATGTAGATAATAATAGCACCTATCTTCCAGGGTTGTTGTGATAATCAAGTGAAATACTGATGAAGTGTTTGCAAAGTTCAAAGTGCTATTGAAATACTGGCAATTATTGTTATTAAGATCATATTAGCTAAAGTAGATACATTTAGCCTAGGGAAGAAAATAGCTAGGGAGGATGTGATAGATGGCTTCAGCTATCTGAAGGGCTGTCATATGGAAGCAGATTAGATTTATTCTGCTTAGCATCAAAGGTAAAAGTAAAGGAAGGTGGAATTAGGCTAAGTACAAGGAAAAACTTCTTCAACAAATGTAATAATTTTGAAGTCCTATACTATTGTTTTGAATGAATGGATGAATGGATGAATGAATGAATGAAGCATTTATTAAGTGCTTATTATAGGCCAAACACTTCCTAAGTGCTAGGAATACAAATACAAAAGCAAAGATGGCATTCTAAGTGGGATAGCATGTAAGCAAAGTCTTGAAGGAAATTAGAAATTCTAACAGGCCCCAGCATGGTGCTTTAATAATAATAGCTAACATTTATATATCACTCACTTTATGCCAGGCGCTGTGATAAGCACCTTACAATTATCGTTATTACGGCATTTACATTTGGGACATAGGAGGTGCCTAATAACATTTGTTGAATGAATTGAGTAATAATTAGCACTCTCCCCAAAGATGATGGGCCCCCACGTGAAGTGGTGAGATCCTCATCTTGGAAAGGCTTCCAAGCTCTCTTGGTCAAAAACCAAGTGATCATGAGGAGGACAATAGAATGTTAGACCCAGGAGGGTCTCTAGGGAGCATGTAATCTAACCCTTCATTTCAACAGAGAAGGAAAGGGAGGCCTAGAAAAGTCCAGCAACTTGACCAATTACCTTGACCAAATATTAAGTAACAGGATCAAGGTGATGTAATGGCAAGAACATGGGATTTAGAGTTAGAAGATATGGGTTTGAATCCTGGCTCTGATGCTTACCTACTCATGTGACTTTGGGCAAATCCCTCCCCACTCCTCTCTTTCCTCATCTGCAAAATTGGGGATCAGCCCAGAAGACCTCAAAGGTCTCTTCCAGCTCTAAGTCTACGACCCTGTGAAAACAGTCAAACCAGGTGGTTCAAATGCTTTGCTCTTTCCATTATATCAGATGGCAGAGGGATTCCTACTCCAATGTGGGTAGGACTAGCTGACCTCTGAAGGCACTGCTAACTCAGGTACTCAGATGAGCTTCTCTGATTATTCTCCAATAACTTGACCCTACACAAGTCAGGCAGTGTGTGGTCTGCCAAAGAAAGAGCCATGGGCAGTTGACCCTGGAATATGAATACAAAGCAATGGAAATTGGGCACAGGGCTTTTGGGTGACTCCCCATTGGAAAGTATTCACCAGTATGACCTTTGTCTACTGACTTTCCACCAGTGTGATGTTCCAAAATGAAAAAAAAAATGCAATTTATGTATTGGGAGAATGAGAAGGATGCAGGGAAGTGAGTAAGGACAAGGGAAAGGAGGGTCATATTGTTCCACATATTTTCTCTCTCTGTCTCTGTCTCTCACTGTGTCTCTCTGTCTCTGTCCTCTCTCTCTCTCTCTCTCTCTCTCTCTCTCTCTTTCTCTCTCTGTCTTCTTTCCTCTCCCTTCCTCTCTCCCCCTGTTTTTTATTCTCTCTCTCTCTTGTCTGAGAACTGTACCCACACATGCATTACAAGAGGGAGTGCTGGACAGGGGGCAGCTATATCAATCTAGAACAGCAGCTCAAAAAGCCTCCAGCCTAGGACAGAATCCCTGGGAATCCAAATTCTATCAACCACTCATCAGCTTGCCCAGCACAGATAATAATGGAAGTGAAACAAGTGATAGAGAATGCTGATCTCATTTGCTTTAGTTCTGGGGGTGTTGTGGCACCTGGGCTCAAAAAGAAAATGTGGAGAGAAGGTTAAGAGACTACATCCAATTGACAAAGATCATTCCTCCATTCAATAATAATTTATCAATTATCTACTATGTGGAAAGCACTTTGCTAAGCCCTAGAGAAGACACAAAAAATATGACAATGTTCTTGCTCTCAAAGAGTTTATCATCAAGGAGGTTGAACTAGTCCAGGAATTAGGTCTTAATATGTGTGAGATGGAAACCTTTCCACAGAAGCCTGTGGACACCTTCTCACAATGATGTCTTTAAAGGCATAAAACAAACTACATAAGATTATGAAGGAAACTAATTTTAAAGAAAATAAAGATGATTTTTCCCATTAAAATTCACAGACCCCCTGCAATCTCTCTGTGGACCCCAGATTAAGAATCCCTGATATATGATCATTAAGAAGCCTCCCACCTCTAACAATATCTGAATCTCTTAAGTGTGTGAATGGGGAGAGGAAAAGAAGATAGATATAAAAATAAATATAATACAAATTGGGAAAGAGGAACAGAAAATAAAGGGATGGAGGAGAAATCACTGCCAGCTTGGGACTGGGGTAGGGGTGATGGGTGGTCAATTCCACTTCCACAGAGAGGATTTGAGAGGAAGTCATGTGGGATAAGGTTGAAAATGTAGAATTGTGCCCTCCTCCCTTTTCAGGGTGGGATATTACATGTACTGTAAGACACAGTTTGATGGTTTTGTTAAACCTTTTTCCCCCTTTTTCCCAATCTCTATTATAAGGTTAGATAGCTCAGTAGGGAGCAAGGAGGGATATATTTGGAAATGAACAGGATGTGAAAAACCAATCAATAAAAAATGTCATAAAAGGAAAGGTATGGTGGGGTTCCAAATTGACAAAGATAAAAGATAGAAGCAGTCACTGTTAATAGGCCAGTGGGGAGACGTGCACACTGACATAGGATGCTATGTATGGGTCCCAACTGATCTGGAAAACAATTGGAAATTATGGGAAGCAAGTCACTAAGCTGTTACCTGTCACTCATCCATCCTTCTGATGAGCATTTACCCGGTGAAGCCAAGGCAGAAATGAAGGTCCCACATGTGCCTCAAGAGTCACAGCAATACTTTTGGTGGTAGCAACAAATGGAGTATTTGGGGAACAGCTGAACAAGCTGTGGAAGGGGGATGTTGTGGAGGATGAGCTCATCTGCTCCCAGGTGTTTAATAAACATCTCTATGCAGCTGCTTCCCAGATTTATACATCCAGTGCTAGCTTCTCATCTGAGCTCCTGTCCCCCATAGCCAACTAACTACCTATTGAATATTTCAGACTGGGTATACTAAGGCATCTCAGAATCAACAAATCTTAAATAAAACTCATTACCTTGCCCTCTATACACTCATTTCAAACTTCTCTTTTATATCAAGATGCAGCATGGTAAAATGGGGAAAAATCCCAGTGGATTGGAGTCAATGGATTTGGACCTGGGTTCAAATTCAGGTCCTGTCACTTATTAGCCATGTGACCCTGGGATTGGACTAAATGGATTCCTTCACCTCTAAATCCAGGATGGTACAATCTTATAGCTCACAACCTTAGTATCTATCATCCTTAATACCCCAATCCCACTCCCCTCTCCTCACCCACTCATTTGTCAGATCTTATGGTTTTTATCTCCACGTCTCAGCCAGACATGCTCTTCTCTCCACTCACCTGGACAATTGGAATGCCCTCTTAATTGGTCTCTCAGCTTCTCTCCCTACCCTAATCTATCTGCACAATCACCGAAAGGAGTTTTTCAAAGTATAGACCTGAACTTGTCACTCCCCAACTCAATAAATCCCAGTGATTCCTCCTTGTTACCTCTAGTATCAAATAAATTCTTCTGTTTTGCATTTAAATTTCTTTGCAACCTGCCCTCTTCCTACCTCTTCAATCTCCTTACACATTACTCCCTTCCACACACTCTATAGCCCAGCCATTACTGATCTACTTGCTGAACTTCACACATAATACCTCATTTCCCATCACTGCCTTTGCCCTGTATGTCCTCATGTCTAGAATACTTCACCTCCTCACCTCCATCCTTTGGAGTCTCCAGTTTCCTTCAAGACTCAGTTGAAATCCCATGTCTTCAGGAGACTTTTCCTAATCTTCTCTGTTATTAATTCCTTTGGTTCCCTTGTATCTACTTTGAAGGTGTACTATACAAACAAAGGTGGCCCTAGTGGATCAAAGGCTGGATCCTGAGTCAGAAAGCCCAACAGGAAGCTTAGTAAGACTTGTTCAAACCAAGGGGACAATATATCCAATGGACATGATCATTGTAAAAGAATAAGTAATATTCTTTTAAGAATATTAATAAGAATAAAAAAGAATAATTGTAAGGGATATCAGGAGTCAATTGAACATATTGACCAATATCAACTCTATACTGTGAACACATGGACCAATATTGACTCTATACAACTGAACGCATTGACCAATATTAATTCTATGCAACTGAACACACTGACCAATATCAACTCTGTACAACTGAACACGTTGACCAATATTGATTCTATGCAACTGAACACACTGACCAATATCAACTCTATACAACTGAACACGTTGACCAATATTGATTCTATACAACTGAACACATCGAACACTATTGACTCTATATGATTGATGTCAAAACCTCTTGAAAATGAGGTGGTGGACTGTGGGAACAGAATAAGGCATAACATTGTCTAACTACCCAATGGGTTCATTTACTTTGCTCACCTATATTTTATTACAAAGAAGGTTTATATTGGGAGGAAGTCATAGTGAAATAAAAACAAAAAACATTAATAAAAAATAATTTTGGATCAATCGGCAGCTGTTTTGTAATTTATAGCATAAGATAGGTGCTGAATAAATACACAAATAAATGCATGACTGAATAGATAGATAGGTGATAGAGGGATAGAAAGATACATAGAAGGATGATAGATGGACAGATGCCTAGATGTGTAGATGGATGATAATGGATGGATAGGTAGGTAGGATGGTATCAGATAGGGCTGTGGAGATGGGAGGGCAGGGGATGGCAGATCTTAGTGCCTAGAAGGGTTAGAAGTTTGGCTTCTATTTAGTAGGCAGTAGGGAACAATTGAAGAGATTTAAGCTATGGGAGGATGTGAGCAGACAAATTGCATTAGGAAGATTAATCTGGCACTAGGGATGGAGAATGGATTGAAGTGGGGACCAAGTAGGCCTGTTAGAAGGCTATTAAAATGCAAAAACCTTGGGGAGGTATTAAACCCTTATCAGTTAACACCTTAGCTGGGATTAGCTGGCAGCTCGCCAAAATGAAGACCCTGCCGGAGGATAATTTTTGTTAAGATTCTCAGCATCCGTGGCAGACAGAATTAGGCAGGCTCTCCTCATACAAAGAAGTTAAATGCAGACATTGGGACTCCTGGGAGCTTACATACCCAAAACTGAATAGTATGAAAACTATCATACAGAAAAAGTCCAAGGCTGTTCTAGAACTAAATTTCTCTCTGGAAGTTTGGCTCTCCATAACAGCCTGAGTCCTGGAAACTGCAGTTGGGTTACAGCCCATTGGAAAGAGCACTGGCTTTGGAGGAAGGAACATGGGTAAAAATGCCACCTCATATATATATAACACCTGCACTACCTAGGCCAAGTAACTCAGTTTCCTTGGGCTTCAGTTTCCTCTCCTGCAAAATGAAGGGCTTGGTTGGCCTCTGGAGTTCCATATTAGTGTTACTATCCATGAACCTGAAAGCTAGAGAGTAGGATTTTTGCAAGTCTGCCAGGAATGTGGGCATGTTTAGTTTGTGGGTCCTGTCCAATCCATCAATGGGCATTTATTATTATTTATTAAGTGCTTACTATGTACACCGAGTAAAGTGTTGGGTTTACAAAGAAGCAAAAATAACACCTGTCCTCAAGACCCTTATATTCTAATAGGTAAAACACCATGTAAATAAGTGCAGAGAAGATAGACACAAAGTTCATGCATTACTTTCTTCAGGGATGAAATTGCAAATGAGATAATCAGAGACTCAAGGTTCTCCCACGAGGTAGAGGGAATAGAGAATGGAAACAAGATCTGAAGGCAAGGAAGGACCTAAGGGCATACATTTAGAGTTTACAGGTATCTAGATGATCATCTATCCTAACCTCAACTGTATAGACAAGGAAAGGGAGGCCCAGAGAAACAAAGGGACCTGTTTAAATTCAAACAAGTACTAGATGGCAAAGTTAGGATCTAAATCCTCTTCTGACTCTGAACTCAATGTTCTTTTGGCTATACTGCCTAAAGAATTTGGCTTGTTCTGCAAATCTCAGGTGAGCAGCCCTAGAATCAATGAGTAGAAATTACAGGGACTCAGATTTTGACTTGGCATAAGGAAAATGACCCTTACAATTACTGTAATGCAAATATATATGCTGGAATACACACATGTGTGAGCATGTGTGTATTTATACATACAACACACACAAATGTATAATAGCTAGCATTTATATAGGGCTTTCAGGTTTATAAAACACGTTAAAACTGTTATCTCATTTGATTCTCACAATAACATGTGAAGTAGGTGCTATCTCCATTTTCAGATGAAGAAATCAAGGCTGAGAGAGTTGTGACTTGCCCAGAAGCACCCAGAGCTAGTCAGTGTCTGAGGCAAGAATGCTTCTTGACTCTAGGTCTAGAACTCTATCCATTGAACTACCATATATTTGTATGTGTTAATAAACATTTAACATTAATTTGAACCCCTAATAAGGGTCAGAGCCTGAACCAGGAGAAGAGCCTGGACCTAACAGCTTCTTTGTTGTCTGAGCAAAATCAGAGAATCCCTCTTCCTCTGTAAACAAAGCCAGGGGGGCTAACTTGGGGCTAACTTTATGGCCATTAAGGATGAGACCCTTAACCCGAGATAATACCTTGAGTAATGGGACTTTTTCTTATCTTAATATTTTTGGACATATACTATGTTATGTCATGTTAATGGTAAAGAAAACACAGATATCCTGGCTCATAATTTCAATCGACACTTTGTGAACTCTCTTACTTTATTGTATTTACTATCTATTCAATTAAGAAAATTCCTTTCTCATATCATGATTAAACATATATGGAGATCATAAATTTGAATGACACAGTCACCCTGAATTGGGATGGTTCTAAGATGTATTTAAGCCTACTCATTCTTTTGTTCAGGCAGTCAGATTTTATCTGGCTCCATATATGTATGTAATCAGCTAGCTTTAAGGGAATAAACAATATGAATTTACATATTACCTAGCCTGTTTGCCTCCTTTAACAAAATTTTCAGGTTGAAAGTTACTATATGTATATACACACATATAAACATATATATGTATATAAAGTATGTGTACATATCTATAGCTCTCAATATATGACTATATTTCTGTATCTCCACATATGCACACACACACACATACACGTACACATTCTCCTGTCGCTAGATGTCTTTGAGTAGAGGTTGGATGAGCCCTTGATGACCACTTACTGGGATTTCAGATATAGAATTCTTGGTATATGTAAGGAGGGGTCCTGATGACTTCTGAGATTCTTTTCAATTCATCAATTCCATGATATCAAGATTATCACAAACTTAAAAGAAGCAGGGGAAGCTTTTAAAGAGTGATGTGACACAATTGATGAAACAGGAGAGAGAAGTAGCATCAACCTGGCTCCTCTGGGAACCAGGAGAGGATGGGAGATGATTTATCCTAGAAAAGGCTGTGACTCTGCAAATCTTTATGAAGCCCTGATTCTCCAGCACTTTGCACAAATGGTCTTTGGATGGGCTCACACAAAAGGTGAATTTAAACATGTTAACAGTCCAATTCTATCTTTGATCTGAAAAAAAAAATGGACCAGACTTCTTCCTTGTTCTATAGTCTAAAAACAAGAGGGTGAACTGATTGAAAAGGAAAAGTCATCCAATGCAAATCATTCTTGCAGGCTCCTGGAGTCCTATCTGTATGAGGATAGAGTTGGACAAAGAACTAAGCTATTTTCTGATCAGATCAAAATGGAAAGAAGCAATGGGACTGTGCATTCTAAAATGACTTAATGGCTTATTTTCTACTTTTTTCTTTTTTCCCAAAGCAAAGAGTAAATCCAATGCTGATCCAGAGATTACAGAGTAAGTCCAACCTAACAAGTAGATAAGTATCCAATCACCTTTTCCCATCATGCTAGGAATCTCACCACTAACAATGTGTTCTTCATTCTTGAAGGATCTTGAACTCCCAAAGTATTCTCTGGTTAGCTGAAGATGCCAAGAGGTCTTACTGGGATTAGGCATTAGCACAATTTATCTTTATTCTGTTTCAAGAATCATCTTCATTTATTTTAATTTTTTCAATTAACAAAAATCTATTTTCTCTCTCACTTTTGCAAAAAGAAAAACAAATCCCTTGCAATATATATGCATAGTTAAGCAAGACAAATGCCTATATAGGCTATGTCTAAAAATCTGTCTCTTCAAAATGGATCACAGGAAGAGAGCTCAGCTGGAATAAAGGGAGTATAACCAGGAGCACAAAACAGGAGGCTAAAGAGAAATGGATTTGAACTCAGGTCTTCCTGACTCCAACTCCAGGTGACTCTCTGTTTAATGTGGTACCCTGCCTGTCAGAGCCCAGTGGAAATGTTGGAACAAGTTCAACCTCTTCCATGGAGGAGATCTTACTCAGCCTATACTGATCATCTTACCTGGTCTGGGAATAAGGGGGGTGCCCTCTACTGGTCTTTCTTCCTTTCCCAGTGCCCAATGTTACTATTCTGGGTGTGGCAATACTTGTCTTGTTGAAGTTCAGGGAGAGCCAGACATGAGGTACCCTTGGGATTGGAATTGCATGTATGTACCCAATTCCTGTAATATACCACTGATCAAATGAATGATTGATCTTTTCCCCTAATTTACCTTGCCCCTGATAAGACAACGCCAATATTAATTGAGTCCAAACTAAAGGACAAGTATAATGGGGATCTCCCACCTCTGAACAGAGCAAGGATAGATCACACTGCAAAGAAGAAAAATACCTCTGAGACCCTAGAAGATCAAAACATTTCACTTCAGTCAACTACACTGAAGAGTTAAACATTCAGAGCCATTTCCTAAGCTAGAAACAAAACCATTTTGCTCTCTGGTTCCCATCACATGCAATGACACCCAGCTAATTAATTTCCATCCAGAGGTCAAATGGGTAAGAAACAAACAGGCTTTTGAATGACAGAAAGATGGCTAGAGAACCAAGCTGATGACATTGAGGTTGGTGTTCTGTGTGTGTTGGGGTGGAGGTGGAAGGACTGATGTCAGTTGTATGGCAAAGAATGATGAGAGACCTTAAGAACTCAAAAAACTGTGCCCAATTTAATTCAAAAGTAATTTATCAAGGGCCTTCTGCATCCTGGGTATAATTCCAGTGGAGATACAAATACAAAAACAAAATGATCCCTGCCCTCAAGAAATTTATAATCAAAGTGGAGATATGGCAGGCATGTTTAGACTGAATCAATGAATCGATGGATATCTTGTTTGCAAATCCCAACATTTTTGTTAGAAAGAATATCGTGGAAGAGAATAAGAACCTGTCTAACTTTGAGGAACCATGGTTGTATCCTAACTGATGGAAAGGATGGATGAAGAGTTTATCAAGATCATGCCAAACACAGATCATCATTCCTAAGAGTATATGGGAGTATCTTAAAGATGATGTCTGTGCCATCATTGACTGCCTTCAGGAAAAAGGAACTACCAAGGAGATCTGCCATTACCTTGATCACGTACTCCATATTTGCTATAAGTTTCCTATAAGACCTAGCAGTAGTAGCTTACTCCTCTTGAAGGGTCCTCAATGTCAGAGCAAGATCAGGCTGAAGGTGAGGGGGAGGATTCAGTTGTGCTGTTTCAGAGGCTGTTACAAGTGCATATATGCCATGAATTGGACAGACTGAATTCAGACAAGTGCAATCCTCTGCCACATCTGCACCCTTCCACTTGTATGTCAATCTGAAGCTGCTTGAAGGCATTTGTTTGATATCTACCATGCTTCTGAAGACCCTATACATGGCAACCCATGAAAGTGATGCCCAGAGGTACACTATCAGCAAACAGTTCCACCACCAAATGCAGGGAGGCAAGTGGCAGGCCTTGATCTGTCTATGAGTGAACATGTAATAGCTGCTTCTGAAGCCATGAATGAGTGACCGGAAAACTTGCCACAGCTTTATTATTAATGAGAAGATGGATGGCAAAGTCTGAGAGCTGTTCTCTGAGACCAACAAAGTCCTTACCAGGCTAGTTAGAAAGCTCCAGGAGAAGTCATTCCATACCTCCTTTCTCACCTACAGTAGTGTCTATCTTCATTAGCATGGAGGTATTAGCTGATATGTTCCAGCTGGGTCTATCCACTGCTCAATCCATAATCAGAAAAACGATCACCAGTAAGCAGCATATGACCTTTCTGGACTAGTCAACACAGATAGTGGTGACACACAACACAGAAACCACATCCCAGCAGAATTTGGTTCTGCAGCTGGCAGCAAAGCTGAGTAACTTGTGGGAAACAATGAGAACATCTTTGACCATAAGCAGCAAACCAATGGCAGCTATTTTAGAGACCAGAGGGATCGCTACCAAAAAATGAGGAAGGCTACATGCATCAGGGAGGCTACCACAAGCAGCAGTCACAGAATTCCTACAGACATCCTCAGGGCCCGCAATTCCTGAAATCCATACAGAGTAATTAAAAGTCTACATAGTGCTGGTATTTTTTTTAAGTATACAAGAAACAGAATACCTGTGTGTACTCCAAGTTTACATGGAGAATCATCTCAGTGTATGCTGCTCATGTTCATAAAGACTAGGCTTTTGGGGCAGCTAGGTGGTGCAGTAGATAGAGTACTGGCCCTGAAGTCAGGAGGACCTGAGTTCAAATCTGATTTCTGACCAGATACTTGACACTTACTAGCTATGTGACCCTGCCAGGCAAGTCACTTAACCCCAATTGCCTCATCATAAACAAACAAACAAACAAGCAAATAAATGAATGAATGAATAAGTAAGTAAATAAGTGAATAAATGAACAAATAAATAAAGGAACAAATGGATGAATGAATGAATAAGCAAATAAATACTAGTGCAGCTAGATGGCGCAGTGAATAGAGCACTGTCCTTGGAGTCAAGAGGACCTGAGTTCAAATCCTACCTCAGACACTTGACACACTGACAAGCTGTGTGACCTTGGGCAAGTCACTTAACCCCAATTCCCTTGCTTTCCCCTCTCAAAAAAAAAAATACTAAGCTTTTGATAGCCAGGTAAGTGGCACAGTGGATAGAGGGCCAGGCTCATCTTCCTGAATTCAAATCTGATCTCACATTTGGGTGACCTAGCTGGGTGACCCTGGGCAAGTTACTTAACCCTCTTTGCCTGAGTTTCCTTACCTGTGAAATGAGATGGAGGAAGAAATAGCAAACCACTCTAGTATCTTTGCCAAGAAAACCCCAAATGGGGTCACAAAGAGTCAGCATGACTGAAATGACTTAAGAACAACAATTACTCTGACTATCCCTAGGAGAGGAGACATGAGTTAGGTAATTTTCCTACTTTCCACAAAGGACTGACAATTAGAGAGCATGGCATGTGATGACTAAGGGTCAGAGAAGGGAGGGAGGAAGGGAGATTGGTGGGGAGGGAAGAGCCACAAAGGACTGACAATTAGAGAGCATGGCATGTGATGACTAAGGGTCAGAGAAGGGGGGGAGAAGGGAGATTGGTGGGGAGGGAAGAGTAATGAGAGATTGAGTAAATGACTTTGATGGAAAGTGTGTCGGGAGAGCTGGTCCTACCAAGAATATAAACAGAAAGGAAAAAGTCCCTTGAGTAACTTCAGAAAAGAAGCCCCCTCTAGGGAGACAGCAGTATTAGGACTTGGATGACCAACCCCCAACACAGTGCCTGACACATAGTAGGCTTTTGTTGATTGAATTTACTTGCACTATACAGTGGCCTCATCATATGGTCTTAGAATCATAAATTATTAAAATTGCAAAGAAATTTCTAGATCAGACTCTCTTACTTCTTTGGTTAAAATTATCCCAAAGGGGGGTGGCTAGGTGGTATAGTGAATAGAGCACCAGCCCTGGAGTCAGGAAGACCTGAGTTCAAATCTGGCCTCAGACACTTAACACTTACTAGCCGTGTGACCTTGGGTAAGTCACTTAACCCCAATTGCCCTCCAAAAAGCAAAATAAATAAATAAAAATTAAAAAATCATCCCAGAGGAATGACATTATCTTAACCTAAGTCACTGGTGAGCAGAAGACTTTAACTTTCTCCTGATGAGTGCCATTTTGTGAAACAGAGGAATCTTTCCTTGTTTAAACCAAAACTTTAGCATATGGATATAGCACATTCTAATGATCATGTTGTCATCAAGTATCAGAGTGGGGAGAGCCCTGAGAGACCAGACAGTCTGGCTTTCTCATTTGACAGATGAATGTATTATTTAGGGTAATTCTGGAAGAGGCCTTCTCCCCATTTCCCTGGATGTTGCCCAGGTCAGTATGTGTCTGTGTGTCTGTGTATGCATCCTTCAAGAGCAGTAGCTACATTTCAACTGATCAATCTTGTTTGTGTCATTACACCACCCAGATAACTTGCTAGAGGTTTTAAACATTAAGTATCTGCCATATGTTACTGCCTTTTGCAGGAAGCCCTGATTGTCATTTCTAGTTTTGCTGAAACAGCATGTGGTGTTCAGCAGATCCACTGTGATGAGCTTAATTCCACAAACCTTGTGACCCTTCTTGGAGAAAGGAGACAATGGGAAGGGGCGGTGATAATAGTGATGGTGGAGAACAGAAGAAAGGAGAGTCAAGGAATAGGGGGTACCTTTGATTCTAGAAAGCGTGGTGGGAAAAGAACAGAAGACTAAGAGTTGAGTCATAGAAATTCTAGACCCTTCTCTGCCTCTGATTCCTTAGTGTGACCTTGACCCAGTGACTTTCCCACCCTGAACCTCCATTTCTTTATTTGTAGAGTAACTGAATTAGCCTCAATAACCTCTAAGGGCTCTTGTTACTCTAATAACCGATCAATCAACAAATATTTATTAAGAACTTACTAAGTGAGAGACCCATACTCATTGCTGAGGATATGAGACAAAACAGTCTTTGCCTTCAAGGAAATTACAATTTGAAGGGGGAAGACAACATGGACCCCAGCAGTTGAGTGAAGAATCTGAAAAGGATTCCTGCAGAAGGTGATGCTTGAGCAGAAGCTTAGAGATTAGCGGTGGACATCAGGAGGGAGTGCATTCTAGTCATGGTATGTAAATAGGACAGGGCAGAGTCTTGGGGGAGGAAAAATGAGCAGGTCAGTGTGACTAGACCATGGGGCACATTACAGGTGATAATAGACAAGGAATCAGGAGGACCTGAGTTCAAATTCTTCAAGACCTTTATTAGGTGACTTTGGTCAAGTTGCTTAACTTCTCTGGAACTCAATGTCCTCCTTTGTAAAATAAGAATAACAGCACCTAACTCATAGGTTTGCTGTGATCACTGTGAAAGGTGCTTTGCAAACCTTGAAGTGCTAATTATAATCACTGTTATCTTTAATATGTCTGGACAGATGAGATGGAGCCCAGGAAGAAGTGAAAAGGATGATGGAAACTCAGCTCATCTAGAAATATGGGGAGGAAGAAAAGGCAGAAAATAGTCAGAAGCAGACATGAGGAAAAGAGAAAGAGAAGGGGAAGGATGAACAGAGAGTAGGAGAGGTCAAGAGGAAAAACTAGAACAAATCATGGTGCTTTGGAGCTGATTCAACCTGCTCAGCAGAGTTGGTTTTTAAACATTCTGTGTGTGTTGACATCTCAGAAATGGGCAAAGGGTGCAAATTGGCATTTTTTCTAGTCTTAAGAAATCAATAGGAAAAATGCTAAAAATCCAGATTAAACTTAAAAGTGTGTTCCTTTTGGAAAGCAGATTGTTAAAGTTTTACTAGCATACCCTAGGACAAATGACCCCTGTCCCCATCAAAAAAGTCTTACATTGATTGAAAATCCCCCAACCAGCTGGGGCCAGAGTAACCAGACGATTTTGTTGGATTCTAGATGCGTTATTGTTTGACGTGACAGTGAAATCTAGATAGGTGGCCTGAGCTCTGTACCCAACAGGGGACCTGCAGATCCTAGAGAGACATGAGAATCATGGAATTTTTAGAGAAACTGAGTGCAGAAAGTCTACACAGAAAAGATGATTAGTGTTGGTCATGGAGACCTCAGTTGAGAAAGTTTTAGGGCTGGGGCATTGTAGCTGGACTGACTTAGGAACTCTGTCACCCACAAAGGGGAAATTCAATTCGAGAAAATTTTTTAAGTAAAATTCAAGGCAACCATAGAGGGAGGGATTGTGTATCTTCAGGAGAAGTAGTTTCAACGTGGGACTAAAGGGCAGATCTAGGGCCCAGACACAAAGGATACTTGGCCCAGTGACCTCCAAGGAATTTGAGATCCAGAGCCAAGGGATGAATCTAAAGTCCTGAGTCCTGGTATTACTTGGTAGGTATTACAGAAGTAGGAGGGAATTAGGAAAGGGAACTAGAAATTACTATAAAATTCTGAATTTACTGTGCCCTTGTGATTTTTCTACACCCTAATTAAAGTGTGTGCCACTTGGAAGCCTTACATGCAAGGGGATATTGGAGTTGGTTGTTAAACATTTACCAGCATGCCTCTGCTTTCATAATTCTGGAGCAAACATAGTAGAGAAAGGATATCAAAAGAGGAGTGATGTTAATTTGGTGGAGAAAATCTTGATCTCTGGAGCACTGAGGATGGAAAGTTACCCAGAGGTCTATCAGCACCTCTGCCCAGAAAATAATGATGTCATATGCAAGAAGCAGGAAGAAGGCCAGTCTGGCTGGATTGATGTAGGATACCCTGGGATGGACAAGCCTAGTCAGGGCAGGACTTGACTTTAACCAAGCCTACCAAAGGGCAACTACCCTTAGATAGGACTTTCATGGCAGAGAAATACCAGGAAACTCCTTAGCTACCAGTCCTACCCTGAAATAATCAAGTGAGGTCTCAATCATCCAGCATCAGGCAAGGCTGATGAGGCTGGCAATTTAATCCTCCCCTTCACAGCCTGCTATGAAGTCAAAGCACACTAAGGCAATGAGCCTCAGTGAGAAAGCCTCCATCATACTCTGCTGGCATGTAGCTGACCTCCACTCTGTAGATCCAGATACTCTGCCCAATTGGTTCTCCTGGCAGAGGTTGGGTGTCTCCCTCTGGGTCAATGCCTCAGGCATTAATCTGAGAGGGCTGTGTCTAGTTTTTACATTCTCAGGAGAGCAGAGACTCCTGGTGGGAACTTCTATGAACTGTTTCTTTTTGTTGTCCAGGGAACTGGTTTAAACTGGTGAGGACACTGAGGGTAGTTTGCAGCCTCGTACTTGTCTGATTAGCTTCATGTCAGTGAATGAGGTTCCGAAGAGCCCAGTCTAAGAGAACAAGTAAAAACCTGGTAAAGGAGGTATAAATACCCTGTCACAAAAGGGGAAACTGAGTCAGGAGTCTACTATATGGAACTGTCCTTGGCTAAACTTTAAATCCAGAGACTAAGTCCTTGCAAAAGAAGATCTCAGAGTTTGGCATCTGAGGACTTGGGTTGGAAAAATTTACTATATATGTGACTTGGGGCAAACCATTTAACTTATTAGGGCCTCAGTTTCCTTATCTGTATTATGAAGGATTGGACTTTATGGCCCATAAAGTTTCTTCTAGTTCTCAATCTGTGACCTTATGTTATAAACAGAGAAACAAAGAAACAAGTAGAAATGAAGCTGCGTCTGCTTCTTACAGCTCAGCATCTTCTGGTCCAAGTGGTCTGGTCCTTGCCTGTCATGGCTTCTACTAGGCCATGCCTAAAATAGATATTAATTACTCCAGCCCTGGGTGTAATTAAACTGCTAAGACAGAGTAGCCCTGAGTCTCCATCATTTTAATCCTGTGACCTTTGGTTGAGGGTATAATTAAGTCAAATGTCCAAAGAAATTATTTCATTATATTGTCAGATAAGTCTCTTATTCACTTAGGCTGATGCCTCCATCAAGTGTGATGTGGAACAGAGATCAGTCCCTTGGAGACAGACCCAGCATGTGTCTTCTGGGTTGAGCCCCTGTCTTCCTACCTCCCCATCTCCCAGCCTGAGGCAATGGGGCCCTTGCCTAGTGCTTGGTTCATAACTTGCATTTTGTCCCTTCTCAACATCCTGTCCCTCACTCCCCCAGGAAATACAAAACCCCAGCCTGGAGGGATAAAGATTTATCCAGTATGCTTTAAGGAAATTTTCTGGCCCAACAAACTCAACCATTTTTTAAAATGGGTTTTCTTTGTGCAACTTCCAATGCTAGTCCTGTCGTGATTACAAGGATGAATGAGACCATGGTGTCTGCCATTGTGGAGCAGAAAGTCTAGAGGAGAAGATAAGGCACATACATAAATAACTCTAGCACAACTTAGAATACAATAAATTCAGGGGAAGGCCTAGATGGTCATCACTGATATATCTGAAGATCGAGAGATTATTTCTCTGGGGGGTAGTGATTGTTCAGAGAATCGAGAAGACTTGATGGAGGAGATGGTCCTTGATCTGGTCCCCTGAAGGATGTAAAAGATTTCTATAGGCAGAGAGAGTAGCTTATTTCAGGTATTGGGGATAAGGTCAATAAAAGCACAGTGAGGGCAAGATGAATTCAGAGAACATTGGCCGTACAGTTTTCCTGAGGTATGTGGTATGCGAAACAGGTAGTGAGAGATGGGGCTGGAAAGGAGGATGAGGTCATGGAATCAGATCTCATCTACAGTGACCCCCATTCCTTCCATCTTTCTTTTGCAGAAATGAGTAAACCAAAGGCCTGACAGACTCTGTGACTTATCACACCATTAGTGGCGCACAGTCATTCTATGAGACAGAAGTACAATCATTGTTATATACATTTTACAATGGAGAAATGAAGGCTCAGAGAGACTGCAGCACGCCCTTGGTCACTCAGCTAATTGGTGTCGTAAGTAGGACTGGAACTCAGGCCTCCTGACTCCAGGTCAGCTCTCTTTTTACTAGAACATGCATCCAGGTGACTTCTGGGCCACTATTTCCGAGCCACGCCTCCTCTAATAGACATCTGTTGCCTCCCGCGCTCATCTTTTGGTATTGTATTCCTAACAAGAATGTAAGGTCCTTGGGGTCAATGAGTATCATGCTTTCTTATATTTCTATCCCCAGGGATTAGTACAGAGTTATAACAGCTCTTTAAATATACCCTCCCTCCCAATCCAAACTGGTTCCCCTTCTAATCCTCCCCACATCTATCTCCATGGTCTCCTAAAGTCTGGTTCAGAGATGCTGAAGATACAGAGATACCACCTCCATGCATCGGTAACACCTGTATCCTAACCTTAGAATATGCTCTTCTCCTCTTGTTGAAATTCCCTTCTGCCTTCTAGGCCCAGCTGATCCATGATGCCTCCCCCCCTCCCTACAGCAGGAGGGGATTTCTCCCTTCTCAAATTTCTCTTAAATCTTTGTTTAGGCATCGTCTGTGCTTCTACCTTGGATCATCCCCTTTTGTGCCCAGGCTTTAATCCTGTGTTCCGTTCCCCATCTCCCAAGTCTGTATTCTTTAGGTGGATGCCCATAATTGTCTTTCATCCTTGTAATGCTAGAGCCTAACACTGGGCTTTGTACATAGTAGTGAGAGGCATTAGGACTAGACTAGAGACTTCATTATTATAAGAACTCCCAGAGAAGGAAACTCCCTCCACTGATATAGGTCAGGAACTTCTCTGCAAGTTGTATCTTAGAGAGTTCCCTAGAGCACTAATGGGTTAAATGACTCATTGGGGGTCACCCTTGTCAGAGGCAGGATTTGAATTAAAGTCTTCCTGGCACCAACAACTAGGGAGCACAGTAGATAGAGTATCAGGCCCCAGTTCAAATCTGACCTCAGATACTAACGGTATGACTTCACCCTCTTTGCCTCAGTTTCCTTATGTGTAAAATGATTTGGACAAGGAAATGACAAACCACTCCATTATCTTTGCCAAGATACCCTTAAATGGGGTCATGAAGAGTCAGACACGACTGAAATGACTGAACACCAACAACAAGACTCCTTGGCTCTCTGTTGATGACAATGACCCTGCCAACCACTGCCCATAGGAGTCATTTAATAACTGCTTACAAATGGAAATAGTGGGAACATGCTGTGGGCCAAGGTGGACTGGCTTCACACTTGTGTCCTTTCCACCCCTCGGATAATCTCTAAGGTCCCTTCCAGTTCCACAACCCAAAGAAGCTGCAGGGCAGGTTGGTATGGTAAATAGCATCCTTGGCATACAGTCAGGAAAGCCCGTGTGTGCATCCAGTCTCTAACACTGTCTATCAGCATGACCACGGGAGCATAAATTAATATATTGGAGCATTGATATCCTCATCTGCAGAATGAGAAGTTTAAACCAGATGGCTCCTAAATCAACTTGATAGATGTCAGCCATTATTCTTGTCATTATTATTATTATTATTATTAATGACCATGATCAAAGCAGAGTTCAAAAAATTATCTAACCCAGTCCCCTCATTTTACAGAGGAAGCTACTGATGAAAGGATTTGTATCCCACCTTTCACTTTCCTTTGGATTACAAAGCCTCCATCCTGGAGACTCATCATCATCATGGCTTCAAAGGAAGTGGCAACCAAATTCTCCTTTCCTCAGGCAGGTCCCAAACTAGAAAACCTAACCCACTAACTCCTATTCATGAGCTACCAACATGGTTGGAAAGAATTTGGCTGTGAATCAGGTTCTAATGGCTTCTTCCTCTGCTGTGCCTTCACTGGCACCTTTATTCTTGATGGACGTCTCTCCCCTTAAAGGACCACACTTGGATTCCCTGTTTTTAGTTTGATGCATTTCTAAGGTTTAAACTTCCAAATCAGACGCCCATCCCTTAATGCTGCTGTTGACTTTGCCTCTCACACATCCCTTGTGTCTCCATGACAACAGAAAAAGAATATGGAAATACACTTTGCATGAACTAAAACAGTAATTTTGGCACAGATCTGCTCCCAGATTACGTTTCAATTACACATTTCAGAAATGATGTTAGTAAAATGGGTAAGGGAGAAGCTTGAGATTATGTTATAATTGTTTTTGACAACCACATCCTTTCTGTTCATCTGACTCAAGAAAATGAAGACACCCCCTCTCAACCACCTCATCATGTTCTGGTGCTCCCTTTATGCTTTCTCCCACATGCACACACATGTGAATGTCAGCAAAATCTAGCCAGGTGAACCATTCTACAAACAATTGATAAAATGGGGATAATATCTGTAATATCTACTTCACAGAGCTGTTGTGAGCCATGTAAGTCATGTCTTTGTAAACCTTAAAGCTTGATATTAATGTCAGGCATCATCTTCCTCCTCTTCCTCAGATCACAGTAGTTCATATTGTTGTTTAACCATATCTGACTCTTCATGACCCCATGTGGCGTCTTCTTGGCAGAGATACTGGAGGGCTTTGCCATTTTTTTTTCCAGTTCATTTTACAGAGGAGGAAACTGAGACAAAGAGAGAGAAGTGACTTTCCCAGGGTCATACAGCTACTAAGTGTCTGAGGCCAGATTTGAATTTAGGAAGATGAATCTTTCTGACTCTGGACCTGGCATTCTATCCACCGTACCACCTAGCTGCCCTAGTAGTTCATAGGATCAAAGATTTAGATCTGGAAGTCTACAGGGGTCAACCCCTCATTAACAGATGTGGAAACCAAGGTTGGATTAGAGAGGTAAAGTGTCTCCCTCCAGGATCACAGAGCCTCCTCTTCCTCCTGGGAAGTAGCCTGGCATACTCGATTGAATATTAGGCTTAGAATCAGAAAGATCTCCATTCAAACTTTGTTTCTGATATTTACTGTGTGACTGGGGTCATGCCACTTAACCTCTATATGCTGTAGGTAACTCCTTGGGACTCACTTAAATCATCTGTGTTAGCAGTGGGAGTTCCCCACCCTGATGAAACTGTAGAGTCTTTGATTATGATTTCCATCAGGGGTCAGTTTCCCCACAAGCCTACTTTCTTATGCCCTTAAGGTGTCTTTCTTATAAAATGTGAGAGTTAGGAAGTGTCCTAGAGATGATCTAGTCCAGTCTCTTCTCCCTTCTGATGAATGTTTCCATCTTCATTGTTCTTGTAATCAGGCAGAAATAGTGAATTTTTCCACTTATGACTCCTTGGTGAGGAATGAGCAAGGTAATATTTTTTTCTATAGTGAATAAGAAATAGGACATGTTCTGCACTGACTGAGTTTGGTAGCAGACTAAGATAATTGGATGAGGGTGGCTAGGTGGTGCAGTGAATAGAGCACTGGCCCTGGAGTCAGGAGGACCTGAGTTCAAATCTGGCCTCAGAAACTTAACACAAAAACTAGCCATGTGACCTTGGGCAAGTCACTTAACCCCAATTGCCCCCCCCCCCAAAAGCGAGAAAAAAAAGATAATTGGATGAACTCCATCTCAGAAACTTTTATCTAACCACATTTCTCCCATATGGCAACTGTGCAATTGATTTTTTGAACCAAACTCTAGTGCTTTTCATTTGTTCATACTAAAGTTTATTTGATTAAATTTGGCCAACTCCTCTAAGATGCCCAGACTTTTTTGGATCTGAATGCTGTCATCTAAATATGCTAGTTTTTCCTCCCTCCTTTCCATAAGCTAAATTGGATAAGCATGACATCTATGCCTCTATCTAAATTATCAATAAATTTGTTAAACACATTTTAAAATATATCCAACTGTTACAGAATATGTTTGCAAAACAAAAACCCACACACACACAAAAGAAAGGATACACAAATCTTAAAGTGAGGCACCGATGTCAACTATGCCATGTAGTAAATCAATCTTTTTTCTGCTTCTGCAATATATGGAGGCAGCTAGATAGCTCTATGGATAGAGCACTGGGCCTAGAGTCAGGAAGCTCTAAGGTCAAATTCAGTCTCCAACACTTACTGTGGGACTCCTGGCAAGTCACTCAACCTCTGTTTGCCTTAATCCACCAGAGAAGTAAATGGTAAATCTGCACCAAGAAAACCCCATATGGGGTCACAAAGAGTTGGAAGACTGAACAACAACAACAAAAATACATGATCATTTTAGATCTCTGTGCCTTTGGACTCATCATTTTGCTTATTTGGGCTTCAATTTGCTTATTTCAAAGCTGAATGGACCAAGAAGAGATGAGCAAATGTACTTCATTTCTTTCACTGGAGAAGTAGGAGACACAGTCATTGAAGGTACCATATGCTTTCAGTTGTAGTGAAAGTCTGGGGTGGTTTTGCTGAACTGATTCTTAGTAATTGGTACAAGGGAAGTCTCATTGTGTGGTTGGTGAAATGAGGTATATTTGGAAATGAACTTGATAAAAACAAGTCATCAATAAAAAAATAAAATAAATAAAGGAGCTGGATCTCTCAGCTCTCTGCCACCTCTCATAGTCTATGGCTATAGGAGAGTCTTTTCCTGGAACTAATTTGAAAGTATTGATTATAAGAGCTGGTAAAAGGTTGAAATTAAGCCTGTAGGTGCCAGACACCTCAACTGTGCCCACCTAGATCTGGCAAAGCTTTGTTGCTATGAGACACAGGCACCTGACAGTATTATGATCAATAACCAATTTCACTTGGTTTGTAGGAGGTAAATTGAGCACAATACTGAAGACAAGAGAATAATAACACCAATCTCATAATGCTGTCACTTGCTACTGTCAACAGAGTGGGCTCATGAGCTACGGTCAGTCAGTCAGTCAACACTCATTAATTAAGTGCTAACTATGTGCCAGACACTGTGCTAAGATAAGGTGATGAGATATCTCAGTTTTGCTGTCACGTGAAGAGGAAGCTTGCTTGTCATGGCAGGTCCTATGACAGGTTCCCTGTAAACAAACTGTGAAGTGCGAGGCATTGCTTTGTAAATTCCCAGAGCTAAGATCAAGCTCTTTGGCCAAAATCCTCCTCTATTGCCTCATCATGGCATGAAGATGAGCCTGGGCTCTCAGAGGCCATGTCCTTGGATAACTCTCTGGAAATCCTACCAAGAAAAAAAAAACCTTCTGTTTAAATCCAGTGGTTATGCATGTTTTTTTTACTGAGAACCAGCCCAGTTAAGTTTGAAGAAGCCCATCTCCAGGTAGGTAGCAAGATAATTATAGTTTTTAAAATAAAACAATTCTTTGAGATCATTTGTCAAGTCTTAGAGGGTTATGAATGTCTGGTGGCAAAAGGAATGACACATGGACAAAAATCACAGACCTTGAAAGTGATGAAGTAAGAGAGGTTATTCACAGGTTCCCCACCCTTGGGTTAGTGTGTAAAATCTTTGGCGTGGTGGATCTGTCTGGGAGTCAAGAGAGCTGGGCTCTAATAACAAATGTTCCACTAATGAATTATGTAGGGATTGAATTCAGGCCTTCCTGATTCCAAGGCTAATTCTCTATCAACACAGACTCTTTTTCTCTCATATATGCATGCCTTTATATATGTGTGCATGTACAAACATACCCATGTATATGTGTATATATATATATGTATATACACACATATACATGAAGATGCATGTGTACATATATGTCAGCTAATAAGCATTTTTAAAGTACTATGTGCTGGGCACTTTGCCAAGCACTAAGGATAGAAAGAAAGCTAAAAAACAATCTCTGTCCTCAAATAGCTCACAGTCTAATTGCACACACACACACACACACTCACACACACATAGAGGCAGGCAAAGAACATAAATCTCTATTCCCACCCTAAACACTGACCTTGGTAGGGAGAACCCAAGGCTTTGCCCCTCACAGTGCTGTCTGTCACTGGGTGCCATCAGTGAAGGAGTCATGCTGAGAGAGCAGCCAAAAGAAAAAGACCGAGGATCTAATGGGTTCAAATATTTAGGTCTGGAAGTGTACAGGGGTCAACCCCTCCTTTAACAGATGCGGAAACTGAGATTAGATTAGCTACTACACAATTAGCATGTGCACATAACACCTCTGACAATGTCTCCCCATGTGTAATAGTCTGGAGACACTTCTGGTATGGCTGTGCTGCCCCGTAATGGCAGGGCTTTAGAGAATAGTCGTAGACCTTTTGTAACTGTTTCCAGTCAACAAACTCTATGGTGAATAGAAGAGTCTTTGGCTGCAGAGGTTTTCCAAAGGAGAACCCACTAGATCCTCAGTCTTTTCTTTTGGCCACTCTCTCAGCGTGACTCCTTCACTGATGGCACCCAGTGACAGACAGCACTGTGAGGGGCAAAGCCTTGAGTTCTCTCTACAAGGCCAGCGTTTGGGCTGGGAATAGAGATCTATGTTCTTTGCCCGCCTCAGCATTTGTTCCTTTCTGTTTTAGGTGGTAGGATTGGATACTCCAACTCTGTGAGGTCAGGAGAATGGCATCTCCACATTCTGGTTTTGTAGCCAGCCCAGCATCAATGCCCCAAGGAGCAGGCAGTGACCTTTGGAAGTGACCTTCAGGACCCCAGCCCTACAGTAGCTGAGACAAGGAATCATTCAGCAATTGCGTCACATATGGACATGGAACAGGAGGGACCAACATTGCCACATTGACATTAATGACATTAGAGAAAAGACAACCTTCTTCTCTTCACCACCCCATCCCCAGGATACTCCTAGAGTCCTGAGAGATCTGGCAGGCCTCCCTGTAAGATAATGAGTCAGAGCACACTCTCTGCAAATATGTGTGTGTGTCTGTACACACACAATATGCATATATCATCAATGATAATATGGTCATATATAATATGATCATAGGTTTTAAGTGGGAAGAGTCCTCAGAGATCCTTCAATCCAACCCCTCATTCTACAGATGAGAAAATAGAGGACAACGATTTGATGTGATTTAAGGTCACATAAGTATTGTCAGAAGCAGGATCCTCACAAAGCATCTCTGATGACTTTCCATGTTTCCCACCCTTTCCACTACCCTCCGCCATCTCAAAGTTTGTTAGAACCTGGATCCCAGCAACCTTGGCACCCTTTCCATTCATTGCAGCCCCACCAGGATGTTCTGCTCCAACCAGGCTGATCTGCTCACTGCCCCTGAGCCTCTGATCATAACTCAGCTCCTTTATATAGTCATATACTCATAGACTTCTACTCTCTATTTATTATGTACATTCCTATGTATTTGTATTGTATCCCTTGAGTGAAGAAGGTAAGCTCCTTGAATACAGGGACTGTTTCTTTTTTGTCTTTGTAACCTTAGTCACCTGTCTCTTCCAATTGTAATATGCTGTAATTCTGGGAAAGCTGTTTGGAAGAATGGGGAAAAATTATACACAAGTCTGGAGACTTGGGGCTTAGTCCTACCTTTGCCATTAGCCAGTTTGGTGACCCCAAGTAAATTACAATCACTTTGAACCTCAGTTTTCTTCTCTATAAAATAAGAACACTGAACTCGATCATCTTAAAATCTTTCCATTGCTGACATTTTAAGAACCAGAATAATTTCATCTCAGTTAGATACATGTCATGGTCAGACATAGGGTATGAGTGAGAAAATAGTGGGAAAGTCTAGGGTATCCCCAAGAGGCCTTGGACTGTCATTAAGAACTGAAATACTGAAAAGAAGTGAGGGCTGGGGGGAAAACTAAGACCTTAATTACTGCAGTGAATAGAATTTTTAAGGATCTGAATTAACAATCAATCTGGCCAACTTCTCCATTGTTAAATGTTTTATTGAAGCCTTATTCAAAGAATAATTTGCAGCATGTAATTAAAGATAGAGAAAGATTCCCTCAATCCATTTATTCTGGGGAGGTGGAGGGGGGATTGAGTTTCAGTTATAAACAGATAATTGTGTATTTAGAAAAAGACCTTCTGCTGGAATTTTGTAATAAATAGACCCAGAAAGTAATTACTAGCAAAACAAAAATGTTAAGGAGGTGGGGTATGGGGCAGATTCTGCCTGGAGTCAGGTGCTGTGAAGATATGCAATTAATGTACTAGAAGTAGCCCCATGGAAGCCTTTGGAAATTGTTCCCTCCCTCAGGGAGGTGGCATCCTGACAGAACTCAGATACCAGAGCCTTAGCCTGAGCAGCCCAAGTGGATTTTAGGTTGGAAGCCCAGTTTCATCAAACATCTGGGTATGTGCATTTTAGACCTTGGAAATTATGTAACCCACTCCTCTCCCCCACCCTCTTACCTGGACTTGACCAAGATGAGGAAAGAGAGGCCTAGAGAGGCTAAGGAGACCACAGAATTAGAAATGAAAAGAATATTAGAGACCAGCTAGTCCAACCCCCTTATTTGATATTTGAGGAAAATGAAATTCCGGAATATTAAATGACATCCCGAAGTCACAAGAGCAGGATGGTATCAGAACCCAGCTCATCGGACTCCTAATTCAATGTTCTCTTTGTGCCACACATGTTGCTGCGCCCTGGGTTTTTCATGAATAACCTGCAAGCTTGCTAAATTACTAACTCTCATGGCCTTTTCTCAATTCTCCTCTGCCTCGGCCTTTCTGCAGCTTTCAACACTGTTCACTGCCTACTCCACTCAGAGAGTCCCTCCACCCTTAGCTTCTGGTGGCGTGTATATGAAGGGTAGGGGAGTAAGTCAGGTGCACAGACTGTTATATATAGTTTTTAAAAGAGTGATAGGGGAAAAGAGAAATCTAAACAATGTGCTCCAAGAATATACACATTCAGTTGGGAAGATCAGAGAAGGGTTCTCAGCAGGGGTGTTAGCTCCGAAGGCTGTTAGACCTCTGAGGGTTTTCTTCCTACCCATCTGACCAGCCTACCCCAATCCTGTTGCTAAATGATCATCATCTCCCAATCTGTAAGCATGGGAGCCCTCTAGGACTGTGTTCCGGGCCCCCTTATCTTATCTCTCTAAGTTCTTTCCATTGATGACCTCATCGGCCCCCATGAGTTTCATCATTATTCCTCCTTCACAGATGACACTATGTCTAGACCTAATATCTCTTCTGAACTCCAGACCCACATTGCCAACTGTTTGATGGACATCTCCACATAGTAATCACACCACCATATCAAACCCCAAATGTCTGAAACGGAAATCATCTTCCTTCCTAAACCTATCTGTCATCCAAACTTCCCTGTTTCTGTTGAAGGTGGCCACCGCACTCCCCGGTCACTAAGGGTTCAATCCAAAATATCTCTAAAGTATGTGCCTCCTCCAAAATATCATTTGTCTCTGTCTCTCAGTTTCTGCCTATATGTCTGTCTCTATTTCTCTCTTGTGTGTCCCTCTTCTCTCTTGCTTTCTCTGTCTCTTTCTCTATCTCTATCTCTCCCTTCCTCTCTCTTGTCTCTGTCTCTGTGTGTATGCCTCTCTCTCCTTCCCTCTCTCTGTTTCCCTCTATCTTTCTGTCTCTGTCTGTCTCTGCCTCTCTCTCTCCCTCTCTGTCTTTCTTCCTCCTTCCCTCCCTCCCTCTCTGTTTGTCTCTGTCTGCCTTTGTTTCTCTTTCTCTGTTTCTCTCTCTGTTTGTCTGTCTGTATCTCTCTGTCTCTGTTTGTCCTTTTCTCTCTGTCTCTCCCTTCCTCTCTCTGTCTCTGTCTATCTCTGTCTGTCTGCTTCTCTCTCTCTCCCCCATCACAAAGCCATCATCCTCATTCAGGCATTTACTGTCTCTTGCCTGTACTGTGGCAGCCACCTCCCAATCACTCTTCCTGCCTCCCACATCACCCTTCTCCAGCCCATCCACCACATAGCTGCCAAAGTGATATTACTAAAGCAATGGTTTTACCCTGTCACTCTTCTGCTCAATAAACTCCACTGGCTCCCTTTTGCCTTTAGGGTCAAATGTCAACTCTGGTATTCAGAACCATTCACAACCATCCTTCCCCCAATTCTTTTCCCAGACTTGTTGCCCATTACCACTGTCTACACCTCTACAATCCAAAAAAACTAGATTTCCACTGTACCCTTACCATTTCCTGCTTCTGTGCACTTGCCCAGGCTGTGGCCATGACTGGGTGCACTCCCTTTTCCTCTATTCAGGTGCCATCTTCTCTGTGAATCCTACGCTGATCCTCCCAATTGATTCTCAGAGCACATTGTTTGGATTTCTCTCTTAGCCTATCCATCACTCCCCTGTTTGTAGTGTGACAGTCTACCTGGCTGGCTTACTCCCTTCCCTCTCACACACACCTCACCCCCCACTTCAGGTAGTATGAAATCTGCTTCAGAGAGAGACAGAGACAGAGACAGAGATATAGACAGAAACTGAGGGCAGGGACTGCTTCATTGCTGTATTTATATGACCAGCACCTACCACAAGGCCTTGCACACAGTAGGTGGCTCATGAAATCTTAATTTGCTTAATTCAGACCATTCGCTGTTGTTAATAATGTGCTTCAGGGCCCCCACTCCTTTCAGGGAATCTAAGCTCCAGCAGGGGTAGCTGGGAGGGGCAAAGGTTTGATGAATTAAAAGAGCTGAGACATACAGTGTCTCACAGTGAGACACAGGCTATTTTGCCATCATTCCAAACAAGGTGACTGAGGCACAGAGAGAAAATGGCTCATGGAAATATCCTGAAATTAGCCAATGGCTAACCTGAGGTGTCACATTTTGTTGAGTCATTTCAGTCATGTCTGACTCTTCGTGACCCCATTTGGGGTTTTCTTAGCAAAGACATTGGAGTGGTTTGCCATTTCCTTCTCCAGTTCATTTTACAGATGAGGAAACTGTAAAGTGGTAAAGTGACTCACCCAGGGTCACACAGCTAGTGTATGAGGCCAGATCTGAATTCAGGAAGATGAGTCATCCTGACTTTAGGACTGGTGCTCTATCCACTGCCTCACCTAGCTGCCCAGGCCAAATTTTGTGGCATCTCAAATGGCTGCCCATTTAATGCCAAGTCTACATCTTCTGGCTTAAACAGTCTCCAAGAAGCCTCCCTCATGGTGGAGGCAGGTACAAGATGATGTGCCATATCTGGATGAAGCAATCCGCAGTGAGCCTCATCAGATGAGAGGGGAGAATAAGATAGCCTGGAACAAGTGTGTGTGTATGTGTGTGCACACATGTGTGCATGTATGTAGGTATGTGTGCATGAGTGTGCATGCATGTGGGTATGTGTGCACATGGGCGTGTCTGTATGTCTGTGTGAGTGTGTGTAAATGTGTGTGAGTGTGTGTCTGTGTATGTGAGTGTGAATGTGTGTGTGTGTGTGTCTCACAGCTTCCTTGTGCCTGGGGGGAGATCCAATCTTGGCAGCGGCCAGTGCCACACTGCTCAAGTTAGCTGTGAGGTTTTTTAAAAACAATATTCTTCCTATTTCTTACTGTATGGAGAAAGAGAGAGAGACAGAGAGAGAGAGAGAGAGAGAGAGAGACAGAGAGAGAGAGAGACAGAGAGAGAGAGAGAGACAGAGAGAGAGAGAGACAGAGAGACAGAGAGAGACAGAGAGACAGAGAGACAGAGAGAGAGAGAGAGAGAGACAGAGAGAGAGAGAGACAGAGAGACAAAGAGACAGAGTGAGAGAGAGACAGAGAGAGAGAGACAGAGAGACAGAGAAAGAGAGACAGAGAAAGAGAGAGAGAGAGAGAGAGAGAGAGAGAGAGAGAGAGAGAGAGAGA
>NW_027187353.1:10388065-10393590 GCF_028583685.1 Petaurus breviceps papuanus | reverse complement strand
AGAGAGAGAGAGAGAGAGAGAGAGAGAGAGAGAGAGAGAGAGAGAGAGAGAGATTTTCCACTTTGAAATGGAATCATTTGCATGCCAACTTAATCACACCTCTCAATGGCCCTCCCTTAATTTTAGTCTTCCCCTGCCGTTGGCATTGTCTTATTTTAAGAGCTGACAATGATGAGCTCTAGGCAGTGAAGCTCTCTGGGGGAAGGGCCTTCTCCCTCTCTTCCTCCCTAGCTAGAACACTCTGAACTGCATAAATCACCATCCCCACTGCCCATTAGCAGTCACTCAGGTGCTTTTCTGAGAGGAGGCATTTCTGAGCCCATTTACTGACATGAAGGAGACAAAGTGAAAGATGATGAGGGCTTTCCTGGGAATAAGCAGAGTCCAGAAATCACCAGACTTAGAGCTGAAAGAGAAATTAGAAATCTTCTGGTTCCGTGTTCTCATTCTGGAGAAGGAAAGCGAAGCCCCAACAGGTGAAATAACATCTGGGTCACACAGGTCCTTAGTGGAAAGAGCTCTGACTTTGGTTTTAAATGACCTGGGTCCAATCCCATCTTTACCACTATGCCAACCTTCCTTCCCACTTAGAGAAATAAGAAAATGCCCTGATACTAAGAATGAATGAAAGAACATTTATTAAGCTCTTACTATATGTCAAGCCATGTACTAAGCATCGGCAATCCAAATAGAAAAAAGGGAGTTAGTGCTCACTCTCAGGGTGCTCACACTTTACCTGGGGAAGAAAACACATCGTTAAAGGTTCAGCTTCAGGCCAGATGGAAAAGCCTAGAATTCCTCAGGGTACATCAGGAGGGTAGATGGCAAGGACCCTAGCTTGTTAGATTACATAAATAGGTAAGATGACAATCCTTGGGGGTAAGGAAGGGGGTTCTGCAAAGCAGGGCAGATGATAAGGCCTGATGGCACTCCGTGGGAGATGAAGAAATAGAATTCTTGACTCCCATCTCATCCAAGCCATGTGAGGAATTAAGTAACCTGGATGAAGGAGGGAAGGCAAGGTAACAAGCCTCCCACAGGGATGCTGGTCTGTCTGGAACCCAGACAAATTAAACAGCGTCTAGGATGGTGCCCAGATGATGGAGGGATCAAACTACAGAAGGGTTTGTGGCAGGTCTTTCTACCACCCACCTGTGGATATTCCCAGCCCCCAAATAGATTTAGTGTTTCATTCTTGTCCTATCCCCTCAAGTTTTCCACTAAACCAGAAAGACAGGATTCACCTGGTAGGAAACAGGACCTGTCGTGGGGGGAGCCTGAACAGATTCCATGATCCAGAGGGAGGGACAAGGCTATCAAGTCCCAAAGAAGGCAGGGGTTAAAATCAGTAGTTGAGATTCAGAGTATTGGGTCAAGAAGATAGAGGCAATATCCCCAGAAGAAAATGGGGTCAGCCCTAGAATGAAGGACAGAATTCAGAGAGGTCTGGGCTCACAGCAATGTAATATTAAGACAACAGGAATATTAGTTCAACCAAAACTTTGCTCAGTTAGCTGCACTTACCTTTCCTCTGGCTATATGCCATAAGATGTGCCCCACTGTGCAGGGATACAAAGTCCCAACCTCCAGTCCCTTCTAGACTGTCCATGGATGGATAGCTCCAACTGCTGCCACCTCCACAGCTGTCCTTGACAACAGCCATCTAGAAATGGAGGCTGACAAGGTCTAAGAAATCATAGGTTCCTTACAATGCAAAGATTCTAAAAGATCATCTCAGATGATCATCCCAGGACATACCCAGAACATATTCCAGGATAGACTCCAGGATATACCCAGTCAGGAATTTCCCCCTGCAGTTGCCTTGACAGTCATCTAGCCTTCCAGAGATGGGGAGCTCACTCCCTCCAGAGGCAGTTTGTTTCACTTTTATATAATTCTAATGATAAAAAAGGATTTTCCTCCTTATGCCAAACAGTAGAATGTAAGCATCTTTAGGACAGAGACTATTTAATTATTTTTTTTTATCTTTGTTTCCACTACTCAGTACAATGTCAGGCATATATAGTAGGTGCTTAATATAGAATCTGAAAAACTAAAACTGAGTCTTGTTCATTTATCAAGGAAAAAGTGTGTGGTGAGTGTAAGCAGGTATAACACTTAAAAAAATAAGGAACTACAAAGCAGAGCCCAGGTAGAAGATGCCACTTAAAATAAAAAAGTATGATGGAAAAAGATGTCTTCAGATCATGTCTTGAGAATGGGAAATAATCAATGGGCAGCCCAAGTATTCCAATGGTATACTTGTGATGTTAGGAGAAATTAGAAGGAATTGAGGGAAACCCCCAGCAACTTGGATGTGCTTTACCCCATGGCAAATTTATGAAAAGACATGGACAAGAGTCATACCAGGATGGGCAGCCATTTTAGGTTGTTTCCTGCTTATTGGAGGGATCTATTGATGAGATTGCCAGTCCATTTGTGTTGAGTTTTTCCCATATTCCATGTGCCTAGTAGGTGCTGAGTACCCATTGATGGACTGAAAAGTGGGAAAGAACATAGAAGGAGGGCAAATAGGGAAGATACAGTCTGTGAGGAGAAGGAAGTACCCATGCCATTGGGCAATATTAGGCTCTGATTCTCAATATGTGCTTAATCCTAAATTTGGCACAAGATAGAAATATAACAGGAAGAAAGCCAGACCTCCTGCTTAGTCAGCATATAATGCAAATAAGCAAAATAAGCAGAAACCCCAAAGAATCTATGTGCATAGATATGGGGCGGGGAGGTGGAGGTGGGACATTATGCACAATTCCAGTAGGCTCCCAGGAGAGCAATTTTAATAGGTAGGCTCTGAAGGAGCGTAGGCAGGATTCAGTTTGGAGAATGGGGGAAGAGAAACTATTTCATGCATGAGCAGTGGCAAAGTTTCTCTAGGCTTTGAGAGTGAGTGAGAGCTGGAAAGGGGCTGAGAGGGGGAGCGTGCACTTGGCTAGAAGGAAGATGGAGTATTAGTGGAGGGCAGGAAAGCCTAAGTACAATAGTGTGAGTACAAATTCCTCTCCTGAGAAAAGTCTAAAGGTTTGGTTGGGGAAAACACTGGATCTCTTGTGGAAAGAGTTCTGATTTAAAGTCAAGAGACCTGAACTCTAACTTTGGCCCTACTGCTTCCTGTGTGACCTTAAGCAAGTCACTTAACTTTAGAGATGGATAGTACCTAGGGGATCCTTAGTTCAACCAATTCCTTAGGTGCTATCCATCTCTAAATCTGTGGTCTTGTGATCTTAACTGGGTCAATGTAAGGAGACAAAGAGTCATAGAGTGAGGGCAAATATGCACAACTCTTCAAGTCTTGTCCAGCTCTAAATATATGATCCCATGACATTAGTGGTATGCATATAGGGGAAAACAGTGAGACTTGTATAGAGAGGGACACTTTGTACAACTCAGACATCACTTTCAACAAATGAAATGGCATCTCCGCTCAGAATGGCATAACTACACATTTGTGGGGTGGGAACTCAGGCTTATTAGAACATTCTACTTCAGTGAGAGTGGAGCCTGAATAACCAAAAGCAAGATCTGCTCCCTTTTGTTAAGGAAGGTTCACTAAATAGGACACAAATGCTCAGGAAAAGGCATTTGTTTTCATCTAAAGGTTTCATCTCAAGCTTTATTGCAAGAGACTCATGGGACCTCTCTGTGCTAGGGAAGACAAATGGAAAATTCCAGGGACCCCCTCCCCAGAATTCCTCCAGGACTGGGAAGATGTGATGGAGGGAGCAAACAAAATATTTGGGAGAGGTATGTTTTTAGAGTGGATCTCCAAAAGGATATGAATGGATAAGTAAAAAGCCTCTAAAAAGGATTCAAATCAGTAGCAAATAAAGGCAGGTGAAATCAGACTATTTTAGCTACTGAAAAATCCAGATAACTTGGATGGGCTGAGGATCCCTTTCCCCTCATACTAGCTACCTGTACAAGATGTCCTAGAGTGTATTTCTTTTTTCTTTTAGTATCTGATAATTCCTGATTGTTTGTTTTGAGAAGTGCATAAGTATATTCAACTCACTGGACAAGAGAACATGAGAATGGCATGGGAGGGAGGCTTGTAGCTTCCCATGGAAGGTGCAGGTCATCAGTGCACCAGCACTTTGGACAGTACCTGATACATAATAGGCATTTGATAAAGACTTGTTGATTTGACTCTATAGTACACCTGTTCCGCAGACACACGGGAGATGGGGGACTCATAATCATTGATGCCTTATTGCTTGATCTGTCTGTACAAGCATACCTCAATGATATTGTCGGTTCAGTTCCAGACCACCACAATAAAATGAATATCTCAATAAAGTGAATCACTTGTTTTCCCAATACGTATAAAAGCTATGTTTACACTATGCTGTAGTCTATTAAGTGTGCACTAGTATTATGTCTAAAAAATATGTACATACCTTAATTTAAAAATGTCCTATTATAAAGTGGCAAGCATCAAAACTACCTGGTAAGAATTAAGAAAATGATCAGTGGAAAGATTAGATATATAAGAACTTGTAGTAAATGACCATAGTAACCTAGTGTGATAATACCAAAGACCCCCAGCTTCTGGGATGAGGAACTCACTATTGGACAAAAACTGCTGGGAAAATTGTAAAACAGTATGGCAGAAACTAAGTATAGACCAACATCTTACACTGTATATCAAGATATGGTCAAAATGGTTACATGATTTAGACATAAAGGGTGATACTATAAGCAAACGATTAAAGCAAGAAATAGTTTACCCAGGGCGGCCAGGTGGCTCAGTGAGTAAGAGCACTGACCCCAGAGTTGGGATGACCTGGGATCGAATCCGGGCTCTGATACTTAACACCACACCCAGAAATAACTGGCCGTGTAACCTTGAGCAAGTTACTTAACCCCGATTGCTTTAAAAAAAATAAAAAGAAAAGAAATAGTTTACCTGTCAGATCTATGGAGAAAGGAATTTATGATCAAACAAGAGACAGAGAGCATTACAAGATACAAAATGGATAATTTCAATTATATTAAATTTAAAAGGTTTTGCATAAACAAAACCAACATGACCAAGATTAGAAGGAAAGTGGAAAGTTGAGAAATAATTTTTTTATAGCAAGTATCTCTGATAATGGTCTCATTTCTCACATATATAGAGAACTGAGTTAAATTTATAAGAATACAAATCATTCCTCCGTTGATAAATGGTCAAAGGATATGAACAGGCATAGTAAAGAAATTTCAAGTAAAGAAATCAAAGCTATCTATAATCATATGAAAAAATTCCCTAAATCACTATTGATTAGGGAAACATGAATGAAAACAACTCTAAGGTACTACTTCATACCTATCTAATTGGTTAATATGAGGGAAAATGAAGATGATAAATGTTGGATAAGGTGTGGGAAAATTGGGAAACTAATGCACTATTGGTGGAGTTGTGAATTGATCCAACCATTCTGGAGACCAATTTAGAACTATGCACAAAAGGCAATCAAACTCTCTCTCTCTCTCTCTCTCTCTCTCTCTCTCTCTCTCTCTCTCTC
>NW_027187353.1:10366682-10388055 GCF_028583685.1 Petaurus breviceps papuanus | reverse complement strand
ATATATATATATATATATATATATATATATATATATATATATATATACACCCTTTGATCCAGAAATACCTCTACCAGGTCTGTATCCCAAAGAGATCATAAAAAATGGAAAGGGACCCACATATACAAAAATATTTATAGAAATTCTTTTTGTGTAGTGACCAAGAATTGGAAATTGAGGGAATTCCCATCAATTGGGGAATGGCTGAACAAGTTGTTGTGTATGATTGTAATGGACTACTATTGTGCTGTAAGAAATGATGAACATTTCTTAAGGAATAATCTACCTGTCAGATTTATGAAAAAGGGAAGACTTTATGACCAACCAAGAATTAGAGAGCATTATAAAATGCAAAATGGATAATTTTGATTACATTAAATTGAAAAGTTTCTGTACAAACAAAGCCAATGTAACCAAGATTAAGAGGGAAGTGGAAAACTGGGAAAGAATTTTTACAACCAATGTTTCTGATAAAGGCCTCATTTCTAAAATATACAGAGAATTGAGTCAAATCCATAAGAATACAAGTCATTTCCCAATTGATAAATGGCCAAAAGATATGAATGGCAGTTTTCAGAGGAAGAAATTAAAGATATCTATAAGCATATGAAAAAAATGATCTAAAACACTATTGGTTAGAGAAATGCAAATGAAAACAACTCTGAGGTACCACATCTCACCAGTCAGATTAGCTAAGATGACAAAACAGGCAAATGACAAATGCTGGAGAGGATGTGGAAAAATTGGAACACTAATGCATTGTTGGTGGCGTTGTGAACTGATTCAACCATTCTGGAGAGCAATCTAGAACTATGCCCAAAGGGCTATAAATAATTTCATACCCTTTGACCCAGCAGTACCACTTCTAGGGTTGTATCCCAAAGATATCATAGAAGTGAGAGGAAGACCCATATATACAAAAATATTTATAGCAGCTCTTTTTGTGGTGGCAAAGAATTGGAAATCAAGGGGATGCCTATCAACTGGGGAATGGCTAAATAAGTTGTGGTATATGAATGTAATGGAATACTATTGTGCTATAAGAAATGAGGAGCAGATGGATTTCATATTTACCTGAAGAGGCTTATATGAACTGATGCTGAGTGAGAGTAGAATCAGGAGAAATCTGTACACAATCACAGACACAACGTATGTGTGATGACTAACTTTGATAGACTGGACTCTTCTCAGCAATGTAGGGTTATAAGACAACTCCAAAAGACTTATGATAGAGAGAGATGTCTACATTCAGAGAAAGAACAGAGTTTGAATGCCGATTGAAGCAAACTACATGCTCTCTCTCTTTTTCTTGTTTGGTTTTGTTTCTTCTTTCCCATTGTTCATTCCATCCATTACAATCTCTTCTTTATAACCTGACTAATGTTTAATGTGAAAGTATTTGCAGACCCTATACTTGATTACATGCCTCCATGGGGGGGGGGAGGAGAGGGAAGGGGAAAAAATTTGAAACTCAAGAGATTGTGGAACTGAATCCTGAATCTTGTAAACTAGAAGTAAATAAACAAATTAATAAAGACCAAAAAAAAAAAAGAGAGAGAGAGAAAAATGATGAACAGGTAGAGTTCAGAAAAACCTGGAAAGACTTAGATGAACTGATACAAAGTGAAGTGAGCAAAACCAGAAGAACACTGCACACAGTAACAGCAACACTGTGTGATGATCAACTATGATAGACTTAGTTCTTCTCAGCAATACAATGATCTAAGACAATTCCAAAAGACTCGTGATAAAAAATGCTATCCATATCTAGTGAAAAAATCGATGTAGTCTTAACATAGATTGAAGCATATTATTTTCATTTTTTTTGTTCTTTTTTCCCCTTTAGGGAAAATTTCTGTTTCTTCTTTCACAACATGACTGATATGGAAATATTTTACATGACTGCACATATATAACCTATGTCAAAGTGCTTACCATTTTAGGAAGAGGGGAGGGAAGAAAGAGAAAGAGAAAATTTGGAACTTGAAATTTTATTTAAAATGAATGTCAAAAATTGTCTTTACATGTAATTGAAAAAAATAAAATAATATTTAAGCTTTATTATTGTCTGTGCTTTATTCTCAGAGGACCAATGACATCATGAGGATGATGTTTTGACTTGCTGGCAATTTAGATGTGAGGCAGAACTGTGCAAAATCATCAGCCTCACTCTCTTCTAGAATCATTGAAGTACAATGGCAAGACAAAAATCAAGATGACTGGCAATGACCCAGGTTGCATTGCACCTTGGCCTTTCTAAATTTTTGTGTCAGTAAACCAATTGTGCCTGAGTAGAATGTTTTTTTCTTTAACTACAAAAAAAAAAAAAAACCCAAGAAAATGGTAAGGAAAGACACTAGCAGCTGGGGATACAGGAAAGGTTTCATGAAAGTAGCTCTTGAACTGAGTCTTGAAGTAAATTTGAGATTCTAAGACAAGTTAGTGAAGAAGGAGTGCATTCCAGACATAAGGCACAGCCAGTACAAAAGCAGAGAGATGGGAAATGGAATGTCATGTACAACATAACTCAATAGTTTTCTCTTAACTACTTACACAGATGCATCTACCAATAAAGCATAAATACGGCAAGAAAAGAGATTGTCAAAATAGCATCCAGAAAATGGCTCTGGTTGGTTCTCTTTAATAGCAGCAGATTTCCATTCCTGCCATTTTTGCAAAGAGTCGTATAAAGCAGTGTCGGAGTATATTCAAATTTTTTAAAAACAGAAGTGAAAATGCTCAACTAATGATTCTCAAAAATTCAATTTCAAGAAAAGGCACCAAAGATCATGCCATTGTAAGCTATGAGCATATTGCCTCATTTCTTTTCAAATCTCTTGGCTTGATCATAAGATTATGTTGGCACTTTAAATGCTTACTACCATCTGAGCCTTCTTCAAGTCATAATCTTTTTGCTGGTGGAGGGTTTTGCCTCCATGCTGATGGCTGCTGCCTAATTATGGTGGTGGTTGCTAAAGGTTGAGGAGGCTGTGGCAATTTCTTAACATAAGACAACAATAAAGGTTGTCACATTGATTGATTCTTCCTTTCACTTGAACACTTAAAGGCCATTATAAGGTTATTAATTGGCCTAATTTCAACATTATTTTGTCTTTATTTAATATATATATATTAATAGTATAATTATTCATTATTTGGAATTAGGGAGGACCTAGGAATGGGAGAGAGGCAGGATCTGCTAGTTGGTGGTGCAGTCAGAACACACACAACATTTATGGATTAAAGTCTTTGTCTTATATAGGAACAGTTAGTGTGCCCCAAAACAATTACAATAGTAACATCAAAGATTGTTGATCACAGATCACCAGAATTGTGGTTGTTGTTGAGTTGTTCCAGCTGTGTCTGACTCTCATGACCCTTTTTGGATTTTTCTCGGCAAAGATGCCGGAATGGTTTGCCTTTTCTTTCTTCAGCTCATTTTATAAATAAGAAAACCATGAGAAATATAGTTAAGTGACTTTCCCAGGGTCATACAGCTGGTAAAGTGTCTGAAGCCTGATTTGAACTCAGGTTTTCCTGACTCCAGGCCCAGCATTCTAATCACTGGGCCATATAAATAGCCAGATCACCATAATAGGTATGATGATGATGATGATGATGATGATGTTTGAAATATTGTAAGAATTACCAAAATGTAATGTGGAGACACTGGGAAAATTACAATGAGTGGGGTATGCCCTCTCTCTCTCTCCCTCTCTGCACCCTCTGTGAAGACTCCTCAGAATGAGGAAAAGGGAGAGAGACTATCTTGAAACAAGAGACAGACTTTTGTAAGACTGGACAGACCTGAGTCCTGGGTTTCCTGAGAAATTACACAACCAAGGACCCTTCCCCCCTTCCCTTGCTGTCAATCAGCAGTAAGGCCTTTAGGAATCTGTCAATTAGCCATAAGCCCTTCAGGAATTTTGGGGATCTCTTAGAGTCCTTCCCCCTCCTTCACTTTGGTGTTGGCCAAATAAGGATAGGTACACTTGGATTGGCTATCCCCTATTTCCTTGTTCTTTGTCCTTTTTCCATCCCAGACTGTAAGCCGCCTCCCAGCCACTGAGAGATAGTGGAAGGTTTCTTTGTTCGTTATCATTGGAGGAGATTTCGAGCTCTGATTATAAGCCCACCTCCCAGCCAATGGGAGAAGGGACAGGGGTGGGAGGGGGCTTGACTGTGTTAGGGTATAAATTCTTTCTCTGTTTTCTGTAACTCACCTCATTCCACTGGTTTGTACTGGTGGAAGGGGTACCCTCTTCTCGTGAAAATTGAATAAAAATTCCTTTCTTTCCTCAAGACACTTTTAATTTTTTGGTGGGTAGGGGATTTTTGGGCTTCCCCTACCCCACACAAAACTGATAGACTTGCTCGATGCAGGGTTGCCACAAAAACCTTCAATTTGTAAAAAACCACAAGATCAGCAATGCATGATAAAGGAAAGTGCAAGAAAACAAGGTGACCCTAGAGTTTTGTTGCTTTATCCAAAAACCAATGGGTTTATGCCTTGCTTTCTGTTCCTGGGAAGCTTCAGCATCTCCTGAGTCTCCTGGCTTCTTCTACCAGAGACATTAAACTCCCTGGGGATAATCCAGGGGTCCTGACTCCTCCCCAAGGGGTAACTGTCCATCCAAAGGCCCCTGGGCCATAGCAGCTGGTCTATTAGCTGCTCACTTCCTGCTTCCTCCTTCCGAAGGACTTGACAAGCCTCTAGGAAATGAAGATAAATGGGCCAATCTACAAAAGAATAACTGAGAGGCATTATAAAATGGAAACCATTTGAAAATATAACACTCTGGCATGCAGTGAAAAGAGCTGAATTTTAAATAATTTAGCATAGATTGCAGAAACCAGAGCTGTGTTTTAATTGCTCTCAGCATTACCTCATTAGTAATCCCCTAGAAGACATTTGATATAGATTGCCCTTAGTATGGAGCGAGAATATTTATAACCAAAGGCACACGCCCCTCCTCTATTTACGGTATAACAGTCTATGGGGAAAGACAAGTTTAAAATAAATCAGAACATTCCTATAAAATCAATGTATAACGATTCTCTCACTGGAGAAATTCTGGGTCTCCCCTGGCACATCCTGCTCCCCATCTCCTTCATCCCAAAGCAGATTCCAGATGTTCTTTAAGTGAAATCCTCTATTAAGCAGCAGCAAAATATTGTGGGGGAGGAGGGGAGATATTGATTTCATTAGTCAATTACTTCAATCCAATTTTAGCCCATTGTATTTTATAGAAATGAAGACCAGAGCCTCATCAAACATGCCACCAGGGAATGCAGTGAGTCCTAGCAAACATACTACCTTGACCTTGCAGGTCTGGGCCTCCACAGGCTATAAAGGGAAAATGAACTAATTCAGCCTGTTTCCATTCTGGCTCTCCATGGCTAATGTAGTATGCTTCAAGTTGGCAAAGAGGGTCATATAATCTGCTGGAGTTTGGTCCCTTTCTAGGGGTCTGGCATACCAAGCTAGCCCTGTGCTCCAATGTGGTTTTCTTTGCTATGAAAGATGGTTCTGTCAATGTGGCAGAACATTGATCTAATTGGATAATTATAATACAAAAAGGCTTAGGCACAGCTGGGGACCCTCCCTGTGGAACAATCCAATTTTTCCAGCCTGGAAACCCAATAGATCTCACATCAGCCTCAGAAACAAAGCCTATGGGGGGAACTCTCCCCAGCTCCAGAGTGCAGAGAGGGTAGTCGTATTTGAAGAGGCATTATCATTGTTCTGCTTGGCCCCAGAGGGCAGGACAGGAGTCATGGGTGGAAGTTTACAAAGAGACCGAGTTGGACTTTATGTAAGGCAGAGCTTCCTAACCAGGATTGCTGTTCCAAAGTACAAAAAGCTGCCTCTGGAGATATTCATATCCTCCTCATTGGAGGTCTTTTGGGAAAGACTGGATGGCCATTTATCAGGTATTTTGTAGTGAGGATTCTTTTTTGGGGTGGAAAGATGGGTATATGAGTTGTACAAGGCTGGCACTGAGGTTTCTTCCAACTCTGAAATTCTGCGATCAGTAAAAGGAGAGACTGAGGGACTGAGAGTTCCAATCCCAACTCTGTTCCTAATTCTGCCCTGTCCTTGCCTTTGCCTCAGTTCCCCTCCAGCACCACACAAGGCACTGGGTTTCAAGCTTTTCCCCTGAAGCCTGGAACAAACAAAATATTTTTAGTTATTGACTCACCCTGTATGACCTGACCTGAGTCACTTTGACTCTGTCTCCCACTTCCAATTCTGATTGCTCACTCTCTCCCTCCCCTCTCCACTCTCCCCCAACCCCTCCTCCCCCATTTGAGCACACACACCAAGATTATGGGTCATAATGAATGGGTCATTGATTCAAAGTAATATCAGCTGATGATTCCAGTGCCCTCATTTTACAGATGAAGACACTGAGGTCTGGAGAGATTAAGTAATGTGCTCAAAGAAATTGTAAATAGCAGAGGGAGTATTTGATCCCAACTCCTCTGTTCATTGTGCACTGACTCCAAGGTCATTATATCATACTGCTGCTATAGCTCAAACAGGGGCAGCGAGGCTGTGACATGGATAGCCTAGAGTGAGGAGGACCTGAGTTCAAATCAGACCTGAGACACTTACTAGCTATATGATCCTGAGCAAGTCACTTAACCTTGTTTGCCTCCGTTTCCTCATCTGTAAAATTAGCTGGAGAAGGAAATGACAAACTACTCTAGTATCTTTGCCAAGAAAAACCCAAATGCTGTCATGCAGAATCTGAAATGACTGGACAACTGTATAATACAGTTGACATCATCTGAAAATTCATGCCATGTTTCACATCTGTTGTATGCCCCTACCTCTCTATTTCATTTTTTTTTTCTTTTTGGAGGGGAAGAAAGGGCAGTTGGGGTTAAGTGACTTGCCCAAGATCACATGGCTAGTAAGTGTGTCAAATATCTGAGGCCAGATTTGAGCTCAGGTCCTCCTGACTCCAGGGCCAGTGCTCTGTTCACTGCACCACCTAGCCACCCCTATTTTAACTTTTTTTTAATTATCAGAAATCAATTTTTTCTCTCTCACAACCCATACACCTTTGGGGGAAAAAAAGACAAAAGGAAAACAAATTCCTTATAACAAATATGTGTAGTCGAGCAAAACAAATTCATTCATTGACTGTATGCAGAAACAGATATCTTCTTCGGCACCCTGGATCCCTCACCTCTCTGTCATGGAGAATATATTTTATCATTAGTCGTCTGACCGTCATCAGTCCTCCTGGAATCAGGAATGGTTCTTGTATCGACCAGAGCTCTTACAGTTTTCAGAGTTATCATTACAATGTTGTTATTGTAGAAATTGTTCTCTGGATTCTATTAATTTCATTCTATATCAGTTTGTAAAAGTTCTCAAAATTATTCATTTTATAATATTGATGTTGTAGTGGAAGTTATTCTCCTGGTTCTGCTTACTTCATAATTGCTTTATTGACTAAGTGAATTTACTCTGCATGTGTTCATGAGTCTGCTTGTCCCTTTAAAATAATCTATTTCCTCTTCTCAGCAGCAGGAATACTCCATCATATCCCTATGTCATGACTTATTCAGCCATTCTCACTTGATAGACATCTCTTTCTTTTGTTTCCAGTTTTTTTTTTTGGTCACCACCAAGAAAGGGTTACTATAAATATATTTGTACATAGAGGACATTTTTCTCTTTGATAACTTTTGGGGAAAGGTCTCACAGTGGTGTGTCCCAATCAAAAGATTTGCACTGTTTAGTGAATTTTTGGTGTAAAAATTGGATATAATTAGCACAAGGCCAGAAACACAATAAACACTTAATAAATGCTTGTTGTTTTGTTTTTTTATTTCCATATAGCTTTTCAGAATAGTTCAGTCCATTCATAGGACCACCACCAATGGATCAATGAGCCTGTTTTCCCACAGCCCTTCCAACATTTATCATTTTCTTTTTTGTCATCTTTGTTACTCTGATGGGTGAGAAGCAGAATCTCAGAATTGCTTAAATTTGCATTTCTCTAATTAGTAGCGATTTGGAGCATTTCTTCACATGGCTATAGATAGTCTGGGTTTCTTCCCTTGAGAACTGTCTGTTCATATCTTTAGGCCATTTATCAATTGGAGGTGACTCTTATTCTTATAAATTTGAATCATTTCCTTATATATCTGATAAACCTTTTATCAGAAAAAACTTGCAGTAAAGACTTTTTCTCAGTTAATTTCCCTTTTACTCTTGACTTTATTGAATTTGTTTATGCAAAACCTTTAGAATTTTATGTAGTTGGAATGAACCATTTTATCTTCTATGATCTCTATCCTTTGGTGATGAGCTTTTCTTCTATCCATAGATCCAATAGGAGTTTTTTTTTTTTCTGTTTGTCTAATTTATTTACGGTGTGACCTTTGTATTTAGGTCACATACACTTTTGGAGCTTCTCTTAGTATGAGGTGCGAGGTGTTATCTAAATCTTATTTCTTCCTTACTGCTGTTCAATTTTCCTAGCAGTTTTTGTCAGATACCAAATTCTTTTCTCAGTAGCTGAGGTCTTTGGGTTTATTGAATACTGGGAGAGTATTAGATTTATTTGTTTCTTTGTACTGTACAACTAATCTGTTCTCCTGATCAATCTATTTTTTAAATGATATCAAATTGTTTTAAACAATAAATATTTATTAAATGCCTATTTTGTGCCAGGCATTGAGTGAAATGCTACATATGCAAATAAGAAAAAAAAATCCCTATCCTCAAGGAAATTATAATCTAATTGAAATATTATACAACATTAAAACCTGTTATGAGAATTAATATTTTCTAGTATAATTTGAGATCCATCACTGTTACGTCCCCTTTGTTCTCATTTCTTTTCATAATTTTTCTTGACTAAAATTGTTTTTTCTAGTTCTATAAAGTAATCCTTTGATACTTTGATCACTGTGGCATTGAAGAAGTAAATTGGTTAAGGTAGCATTATCATTTTTATTTAATGAACTTTTCCTACTCATGAGCAATTAACATTTATTTCTATAAACAGAACTTTGTAGCTAAATTTGTATAATTTTTTGCGCATCTTGAAAGGTAGACAGTTAAGTATTTTGTAAATTTTCCCCTTTTTTTGCATCCCTAAAGCTTAGCATAGTGACCAGCATACAGTAAGTATTTAAGAAATGCTTGTTGCCTGACTGACTTCGCCTTGTTATCTCCTACAGAACCTAGCACACTGCCTCTCACATGTAGTGTGCCCTTAAGAAATGTTCATTGACGGATAACTGCTGAATTTCATCTTTGCTTTGCCATCCAACACCTAGCACAGTGCCTTCGATGCTTCAAGAATCTCCTTGAAATAAGTATGTCCTGCACCACCACAGAATACAGACCCTTTCAGATGTGGTGGGTGGTCTCTGACAGTTACTGTGGCCAAAATTTTACTATCCTGCTTATATTCATTTGTATTTTGTTTATAGAAGTAGGTTAGTATATTGGGTAGAATGGCTGGCATGAGGGCCACAGGATTGCAGATTCAGAGCCATTAAGGGCCTTAGAGACTATCTAATTCAACCCTCATTTAATAAGTATGAGTGTTGATGTTCAGTCATGTTCAACTCCCCATGACCCCATTTGGATTTTTCTTGGCATGGACACCGTAGTGGTTTGCCACTTCTCTCTCCGGCTCATTTTATGGATGAGGAAACTGAGGCAAACTGGCTGAAGTGACTGGCCCAAAGTCACACAGCTAATAAGTATCTGAGGCCAGATTTGAACTTAGGTCTTCCTGACTCCAGGAGGGGTGCTTTATCCACTGTGCCACATATCTGGGTATGACTTGCATTGACTTGCCTGAATACTTACAATTTCTCCTAAGTGAGAGGTTCTTACCCTTTTTGGTTTCATAGACCTCTTGGGCAGTGTGTTGGGGCCCATAGGCCCCTTCCTGGAATCACATTTTTAAATGTATGAAATAAAATATACAGGATTACAAAGAAAACCAATGATTCCAAAATAGTTACATGTACATATACATATATACATACACACACACACATATATGCTTGTGTGTATGTGTTTAAAAGTTCACAGATGCTAGGGAAAGAACCCCTGCCCTACAAAGAATTGAAAATTGAGGGGATGCCCATCAGTCAGGGAATGGCTGAACAAGTTGTGGTATGTGAATGGCATGGAATACTGTTGTTCCACAAGAAATGATTAGCAGGAGGACTTCAACAAAACCTGGAAAGACTTACATGAACTGATGCTAAGTGAAGTGAGCAGAACCAAGAGAACACTGTACACAGTAATAGACCAACTTTGATAGACTTAGCTCCTCTCAGCAATACGATGATCTAAGGCAATTCCAAAAGACTCAAGATGGAAAATGCTATCTACATTCAGTGGAAGAACTAGGGAGCCTAAATGCAGATCGAAGCATACTATTTTCTCTTCTTTTTTGTTTTTTGTTCTTTTTTCCTTGTGGTTTTCCCCTTTTGTTCCAATTCTTCTTTCATAATAAGTTTAATGTAGAAATATGTTTAAGATGATTGTACACATGTAGCCTTTATCAGATTGCTTGCCATCTTGCAGGGGGGAGGGGATTAGAATTCAAAATTTTATAAAAGTGAATGTTGAAGACTAAAAATTAATTAATTAATTAATTAGGAAAAAAGAAAAGAAGCCCTGCCCTAAGTAGAGTGCAGGATCACTGGGGACCAGAATTGTTTTCATTTTGGTTTTGTAGCCCCAGAGTTCAGCACAATCCTTTGCACATTTTACACAGTAAAGACTTAATAAATGCATATTGAATTGAATTGAAGTTAGCTAATCCACAAGCAACAGACATATAGACCATTCTCTTTATAGCTAGCAGATTTTATTTTTCCAGAAGCCGATGTGCCCTTCACACCCAGAAGAATGATCAGATGAAGCTTTAGTAAAAGGCTTTGAAGGCTCTTAATAAATATCTGTTTGTTTGAATGGGTCCATGTTTTCAAACCCCCATGGCTAGTGGTCTGCCTTCTGTAGCCTTCCACACTAAGCAGTCTAGTCTAGGAAAATCTGTCTTCATCCAAGCCTGGTATTTGGCTTCTTCCATCTTCCTTGGTATGCCTCCCTCTGGGTCCGGTTATAAATTTAATTCAGCTGAATCACTGTAAGTTAAACTTAGCTCTGTCTGAGAGGGTCACACAGAGGGGTAGGCAGGCAGCAGCCATGGATGGAGTGTTTGCTTATTCCTGGCCCCAGGAGGAGGTAGCTGATAAGGAAAGGGAATTGGTTTAAGGGTGAAATCGAATTACAAGAAGTAAAGCAATAAAGGGGAACGAGGGCTGGCAGGTTTTTCTTCCATGCACTTCCCCAGGTAGGAACAGCCTGGAGCCTAATCAGGGTCTTGGCTGGAGTAATAGTCTGCACATTGGCTCTCTCCCCTGACCTCCTGGGACTCCTTCCCATCAAAAGGCACAAGGGGCCAGATCTGTTCTGAATACACCAGCCAGTTAGGAAATTGACTAGTGGGAAACAGCTGAGGGAGGGAGGACTTTCAATTAACTGGAGCTAACCATGCCAAGATGCCTCTTCAGAGTGAGTCTGGTGCAGTAGGAGGCTGTTTTCTGTGGGCTCTTTGATTGCCCCTGTTAACCAGAGTTCACCTAGGGAGAGGAGGAGCAAGGTTCCCTCTATTAAGCAAGCTGGACATAACAGAGAACGGGATGAGACGGTGATGAATACAGATTGGGAAGCAGCTCTGGGGTCAGAGGATCACAGATTTAGAGGCTGGAAGCCACATCAGAGGCTCCCTTTCACAAGAGGGGAAACAGACTGGGCAAAGGTAAGGCAGGACTGTAAAATTCAGGGGCTGATCACTGACTGACTTTAAAGGATAATGATTCATGATTTTTAAAGCACTTTGAGGTTGATAAAGCACTTTCCTTGCATCAGACCTGTGAAATAGGTAGGGAAAGAATTACTATGTCTATTTTAAAGAAAGAAATTGGGGCCTAGAGAGGTCCTGGGTTACACAGTAAATAAGTGATGGAGTTAGTTGTGTGAGTCATCAGTTTTGGAGAGAGCTATTGAGATGACTTAATTAACCAGATGGGGCAGCTGGGTGGGACATCGGATAGAGTAACTGGCCTGGAGTTTGCAAGACTCCCCTCTTGTGATCACATTCAGCCTCAGACATTTACTAGCTGTGCCACCCTGGGCAAGTTACTTAACTGTCTTCCTCAGTTTACTCATCTGTAAAATGGAGAAAGAAATGGCAAACAACTCCAGTGTCTCTGCCTAAAAGAGGTCACAAAGAGTCAGGCATGACTGAACAAAATAGCCAGATCACTAAATTGACTGTGACACAGCCCAAAAATTTCAGTCTTTCAAAAGTACCTGCAATCTTGACCTTGGGACCTTCCTTCATGAATACCCTCCTGCTGGAGGGAAGGTGTCTTGCAAATCCAGTCAGCAAAGACCCCTAAGCATGACCTGGAGGCAAGAATACTACCCTGGGAAATGGAAGAGCCAGGCTCTTATCCCAGCACTACCCAATAACTCTGACCTTGGGGACTGAGTCATTCAAATCTCTGTTTGCATCAGTTTCATCCTCTGTGATGAGTGGATAAAACCAGTTTTCAGGATGCTCACAGTTACAGCTTTTCATGGTTCTTAAATGAAGCTGAATGGGGCCTGTGCCTTTCCCTCCTCTGTCCCTATTGCCTTGTGGTCAGACTGTTTTCTGCACCGTGTCCCTCACCCAGCACCCATCCTTGCAATTAGTTTTGCCCCAAGTGAAAAAGTCTAGTTATAATTTTAGGATCAGTTGTCTCCTTGACTCCTTCCCATAATGTGGGGGCTGACTTATATGGGATGTATGTTTATAGCTGGGACAATTGCAGAAAGTCTTAATTGTTAGGACAATGGTAGAAACTCTAATTGTAGATTAGACTTTTATTGGTTTTATGTTCTCTTTTCTCTTGTTCTTATGTGTTGCTTAAGAAGCAGGGGCTGAACAATGTCTACCATGTTTGGTCTGGATTGGGTGTTCATCTTTACATCGTGCAATCCTTTGATTAGGAGTGAAGCTATTGATTTCTTCCACATATTCTACCCCTCCAAGGGATCAGAAAATACTCCACAGAATAATAAAGTAGAGTTGATCCCAGCAATTTTTTTTGAACATTTACCTGAACCCTGTAGACCACGGATCCACCAGAGAGTATGTCCTGGGAGAAATAACCCAATAAACTTTGAAACTCCTGTGGAGTCTACACTGTCCTGATTGGTGAGTAAGCACAAATGACTTGGTTCTCTCTGCTATGCATCTGCCTCCTTGCCTGTTTTTTTCAACTCTACAGAACAAGATGCCCCTGTGCCAGTTACCCCCTAATACCCTCCTTTCCTGTCTCCTTTTGTATATTGTCTCTCTCCATTAGATTGTAAGCTCTTTGAGGGCAGGGTGAGTTTTTCTTTTTATTAATTTCATCACCAGTGCTTAGCACAATGTCTGGCATACAGTAGGTGCTTAATAAAAATGGATTAGATTGGATTGGTTAAATGGCTCATTATATCTAGCCAGTTCCAACCATGCTTCGTGTTACATTATGGTTATCTTCCCATCAGATAATTACTCCTTCCCTCTTCCCCAACCCCCACCAATTTTCCACCATAATCAAATCAATACTGCCATTGTGGTCAGAAAGTTACTGTCCAAATCAAAGTCCCTTCTGTGGCCACAAGTTGCCTACATGTGAATGTTGTCTCTGCCATCAGAATCCTCCTTGGGGACAAGAGCTGTTGTTGTTTTTATTTGTATCCCTAGCACTTTGCACAGTGTTTGGCACACATTCAGAGATTAATAAATGCTTTTTCTTTTATTTGTTCTTGAAAAATGTCCTATAGTGAGAGTCAGAAAGCTTAAGTCTTAATTCCATCATTTATCAGCTTTGTGACCTGAGGCAAGTCACATACCTTTTCTGAACCTCAGTCTCATCATCTGTCAAATGGGGTAAAACTACCTGACCTTTCTACCTCTTAGGTAATAAGTATCTGATGAGGTAACATCTGAGGAAGTGTTTTGTAACTTTGAAGGAGTACAAGTGTAAGTTCTTACCACAGGAGACAGGCAAAGTGCCAAAGGAATAGAAAGCTGGTCACAGAGTTAGGAAGGCTTGGGCTCAGATCGTACATCTGATACACACAGGCTATGTAACCCTCAGAGCCCAGAACACCTCTCTAAGACCAGATACTGCAGAGGAGGGATCCGTCTTGATTGGCAGAGAAAGTCCCTCACTGGGGGTCTCCTAAACTAACAGAAGCATAGATTCAATTTTTTAAAAAATGAATTACTACAAGAAGGCATAGATTACCCATAGGGGCATCAATTTAGAGATGGAAGGAACCTTAAATCTCACTGAGTACAATCCACTCATTTTATAAATGAGCAGATCATATAACTGGTGTCTAAAGGAAGATTTGAATCTGTCTGCCTGACACAGTCTGATACTTACTCATTATACCTAATAAGAGGAGGTACTTAAGAGGGCCATAGGTTCTTAGAATTCTAAACTAAAAGAAGTCTTTGAGATCTAATCCAAACTCCTTAAAAACAAACAAACAAACCAGGGACAGCTAGGAGGCAGAGTTCAAATCTAGCCTCACACACTTATTAGCTGGATGACCCTGAGCTAGTCACTTAAACTTTATTACCTCAAAAAGCAAACCAACAAACATGAGGAAATCAAGGTCTAGAATGGTTAAGTGACTAGTCCAAGTTGACAAGTCATAGAACGAGGATTTAATGCAGGTCCTCTGTCTCCAAATCCAGGACTCTTCCTACTTCTGGCTGAGGTTGTAAGAATGGGTTTCATAGAGGACATTGTACATAATGGTACTACTAATAACAGCTAACATTTATATATTACCTGCTATGTTCCAAGTACTGTGCTAAGTACTCTACAGATGTGATCAAATATGCCTTAACAACGACCCTAGGAGGAGGGTTATTATTCCCATTTTACAGATAAAAAAAGATAATGATAATGCTGGAGCTTGAAAGATGGGCAGGAATTTGACAGATTTGAGGGCCTGAGGAAGCATTTTAGGCAGAGGGAGTAAGTGGGCCATGAAGAAAAAAGAACAAACAGAGTGAATTTGAGAAATAACAAACAAGACCTTTTACCTGGAGTGTAGGTTGACACAGATAGCTATTAATCTTGGAAGAACAGAAGACCCTCAGGATTTGAACTTGAGATTCTGTTGGCATCGAGGCAGCACAAAGCTATCTCTCAAGCTGGAGACTCCCAGCCAAAAATCCTGCAGTCTCCCCCGCCCCCCAAAAAATAATGGCTTCTATTGGAAAGAAAGGCACATCAGTCCAATAATCTCCTGTCCCAATAGTCCTAGAGAAAAGACAGGAGCAGGCTAGCTAGGCAGCCTGGCCCCTCCATTCCCAGAAGGCCTGAGTTCCTGCTTAGATTTCTATTTTTCCACTCTCAACATATCGGGCAGTGGGGGCAGGGAGTAGTGGTGGGAGGGAGGGTGGAGAAAGATTTCTATCTTCTCTGTAAAGTAATCCATTTATGAGTAGATCTCTTTTCTTGCAGTAGACATGGGGTGATTCATAGTTCTTACCTTGACAGTGACTGTAACTGACAAATTCCCATTTGCCTGCCAAATCAGGCCAGGAACTTAATAAGGGAGAAATAGCACCCCAACTCCTCCGACTGGGGAGGGCCCTTTTATGGCATGACTGACAATAAGAACACACACTGACCAGGGGAAATGGTTCTTCTAACTATCTTCTTCAATGAGAATCTGGAAGAAAGGGTCTTAGCAATAACTCCTGTCTACCTTTCCAGTCCACTTCCCCATTGCTACCTTACCTGTACACATGTGCCCTCCTGCATTTACTACACCACCCTCTATTTCGGACAAAATGGTGGCCTCTCTGTTTCCCAAGAAGAGGAAAGAACACTGCCTTTAGAGTCAAAGGACTTGGGTTCAAATCCTGTCTCTGTCACTTATTGCATGTATGACCTTAGGCAAGTCACCTCTCTGGGCCTCAGTTTCTTCATCTGTAAAGTGAGAGTGTTGGATCTGATGGCCTCTAAGTTTTCTTCCACCTCTAAACCTATGCTCATACATTACTGCCTTTCTAACCCTGTACCTGCCATTTTTTTTTTCTGCATGGAATTCCATCTACCCACCACCTACACATATATCACAAGATTTTTCATTTCATGAGCTCTTTCCTCCTCTGTGGTTCTTTGTGTACAAGTCATCAAATCAGCTGACACTTATTAAGTGCCTACTGTGTACAGAGATACTGTACAGTCTTGGAGAAGAACAAAGTTTATATACCATATTATTTCTTCCCTAAAGGAGTTCCCAGTGTAGCAGAAGAACAAAGAGCTATTACCCACATTATTACAATATAAGTAATTAACGATTATGCTTTAGGTCTGGTCATTCCAAAATTTCCTATTCATCTCAGTAGCCCCTTATAAGCCTATATCCCTCATTTTACCTCAAATCTTAGAACTTCAGAGTAGAAGGGACCTCAATGGCTGTCTAGCCCAACCCATACCTACAAAATACCAAAACAACAGGCTAGGTGACATCTGAGAGGGAAAGATTATTACCCATGAAAGAGATCAGGGAAGGCTTCCTGGAAGAGGGAGTATTTCAGTTAAGTTTTAAAGAATAGATAGAAATTCCATGGGTGAAGAAAGTGAGAATAACCTTGCATGGACAAAGGCATGGACACGGGGGAGTGCAGTAAATGTTCAAGGGACACAGTAGAACAGTCTGGAAAGAATGTAGAGTGTAATGAAGGAAATAGTATGAGATAAGGCTGGAAAAGTAGAATGGGAACAAATGGTGGAGGTCTTGAATGCCAGGCAAAAGAACTTAAGTTTACTTTAGAAGGCACTAGGGAGCCACTAAAGATGTTTGAGCAGAGGAGGAGCATAGGTTTTCTTATTTGCACTGATTTCATGCAGTCTCACATTGCAGTTATTTTTGTCTCTGTCTTATCTTCCTTATAAGAGTCAGTGTAGTATAACAGATAGAATGATGGACTTAGAGTCATAAATACAGGGGTTTAAATACCACCTGTGACACTTACTAGTTGTCTGACCTTGGACAAGTCACTTAACCTCTTTTAGCCTCAGTTTCCTCATCTGTAAAATAACATCACCCCTCTCATTGGGTTGTTGTAATCATCAAATAAGATAACGTGTGTACTTTCACAAACCATAAATCACTATAGAAGCATCCACTATTATAATTATTCCCAGATTATTGTTTATTATAAATTATCCCCAAATTCCCCTAAAGCAGGAACCATATCTGATAGACCTTTGTACCACTTTTCTTACAAACCCTTGCTCAGTCTTTGCATGAAGTAGGTATAGCTAACTTTAGACATGAGTAAACAGACTAGAGCAAGTGAGATAGTTCTGAGGGGAACGTCATTGTCTCTGGGATTTTCTGTCCAGCCTGGTAGTCTTTTTCCATTCTCTAGACCTATACAACTTCCATCAGGTCAGATTAGAGGCACCACAGCACAGGCAGTTGGTATTGATACTGCCTGTGACTGTGTTTGACTTTGGAGATTTTGCCCTGCTTTCCCCCATTCATCACCAAAATGGCCAAATCAATAATACTTGGCTGGACAGGACCTGTAGGAAGTGCCCTGTGTCCTTGGCTGAGAATCAACATTTCATCTCGGGAATTGTTTCCAGAGCAGGGATGATATAGGTGCCTCAAGGACTCAGGAATCTTCTTCCCTGGGTGCATAATCCCACAGAATCTCAGTTGCATGAGACCCCAGAAGTGCTCTAGCCAATCCACTGACCAAGAAACCCTTCTACAGTATTCCTGTCTAGTATCAACCTGAAGACTGCCAGCATCGAGCATTCTCTATCTCCTTCCATAGCACTTTCTTATTTGGGAAAGATCTATTGTAAGGAAATTTATCTTTATGTTGAGATTCTATCAGCCCATACAGCCTCTCTCTATCACTCCAAGTTTTGTTTTCTGGGGTAAAGCAGAACAGTGTTAATTGTTGGGTTTTTTTTTTCAAATAGCTCTTCAAAATTCAAAATAGATGTTGTATTCATCTGAAGTCTTCTCTCTCCATAAACATCTCCATTTTTTTCCAACTGATTCTTTTTTTTTTTTGGAGGACAATTGGGATTAAGTGACTTGCCCAAGGTCACACGGCTAGTTTGTGTGTGTGTGTGTGTGTGTGTTGTGTCTGAGGCCAGATTTGAACTCAGGTCCTCCTGACTCCAGGGCCAGTGCTTTACTCACTGCACCACATAGCAAAAATTGAAATTGAAAGATGGGCAGGAATTTGTCAGATTTAAGGGCCTGAAGAAGCATTTTAGGCAAAGGGAGTAAGTGGGCCATGAAGAAAAAAGAACAGAGTGAATTTGAAAAACAACAAACAAGACCTTTTACCTTTTGCCTTTTAAAAAAAGTGGGAAGGTAGGGTAATTGGGGTTAAGTGACTTACCCAAGGTCACACAGCTAGTTTTGTGTTAAGTGTCTGTAGTCAGATTTGAACTTAGGTCCTTCTGACTCCAGGGCAGATGCTCTATTCATGTCCAACTGACTCTTGCATGGTCTCTAGTCCCCTGATCATGACTTTCTAGATACTCCCAAACTTATAAAAGAACTTCCTAAAATGGGACACCCAGAACTCAGTACAATATTCCAGATGAGGTCTTTTTGTTGTGGTAGTGGCAGTTCAGTTGTTTCAGTCTTTTCCGACTCTCCAGGACCCCACTTGGGGTTTTCTTGGCAGAGATACTGGAGTGGTTGGCCATTTCCTTCTCCAGTCCATTTTACAAATGAGACACTGAGGCAAACAGGGTGAAGGGTCTTACCCAGGCTCACACAGCTAGTAAGTTCCTGAGGTTGGATTTGAACTCAGGAAGATGAGTCTTCCTGATTCCAGATCTGTCACTCTGTGCACTGTGCCACCTTGCTGTTCCAACCAGAGTATTATCACTGTCCTGATTCTGTATACTGTGTACCTATGAATTCAAGCCCAAGATTGAATTAAACTTCTTGGTTACCAGGCCATGCACACATAATCATAGTGAGCTTGCAGAGGACTGAGACCCCCAGATTATTTTCAGATGAACTGTTATCTAGCCATACCTCCTCCATCTTGTACTTGTTAAGTTGGTTTTAAAGCTAAATCCAGGACTTTCAATTTATCTTCATCAGTTTTATCTTAGATTTGGAGCACTGTTCTAGCCTAGTTAAGATCTTTTTCTATCCTGGTTCTATCATCCATTCATTCAATAAGTATGTATAGAAACACCTATTACATGCCATTTTCTGTTCTAATTATAAGGGATACAGTCACAAAAACAAATCAATATAATCCCAGTCATCAAAAAGCCTACATTCTACTGATGGGGAGAGAGAGACAATATGTTCATGAATAAGTCAACGCAAAATACCAAGGGAATCTAAAATAATTTTGGAGGGAGCTATTGGGAGGAATTAGACAAGATTTCCTTTAAGAGGTAGCGACCGAGCTGACCATTAAAGGACCCTAGGGATTCAGAGAGACCATATGAGGTGGGAGAGTTTTCCAGGCCTGTTGCAAAGTCACAAAGGGTTGAGCATCTCTACCTGAAATTTTCATCAACATGCCACTTATTCATTTATCCAAATTAGGACAAAAATGATAAAACTATCAAATAGTGTGGGGTCAAAGACAGATTTTTGGCACATTCCAATGGAGCCCTCCCTCAAAACAGCACAGTTAATCAGGCTACTAGGTGTTCAGTCATTCATTAATTACAAATTCATAATCCACCATCAAGGACACACCCTTCGGATTTATCCAGAATCACAGAATCACAAAACTAACTATTGAAGGTACCTCAGCAGCCCCCCAGAAGAAGTCATACCTGAATCCCCTCTATAAGGTACCTGACAAGTGGTTATTTGGTCCTTGCTTGAAGACCTATGGAAGAATAGCAGAAAACTGCAAAAACCTTCGATGAAATCTGTATGCTACATCTACACTCTTCCCTAATATACCAGTCTCTTTTAAGTGATTCAGAGTAGTTGCTCCAGTCTTTGGATATGTAACAAATGTCACTGTGACTTTGAAAACACTCTTGCTTTGGAGCAAAAAAAAATGCCTAGAGGACATTGGGCATCCCAGGTGCCTTTTATATACAGGTTCCTCTGTGTCTCTTGGTGGAAAACCATTCCTGATTCCTTTCATTGTTAGATTCTTTCTTTCCTCAAAGTGGTCAAGTATATATTCTTCTGTTTATGTACTTTGTGTCCTCCAAGAGAATGGAACTTCACTGAAGGCAGAGATTTTTTTTTAGCAGAGTACCTTATACCTAGGGGGCAGTTGCTAAATGCTTGTTGAATTGGATTAGAACAGGGGTTCATAACCAAGAGTTCACCAACTTGTTAGGTAGAGAGATGACAGATTGATAGATAAATTCAGTGTGATTGATTTTGTTTGCTATGCATTGTTATGCTATGCTATGCTGTGTATTTCATTTTCTGCATTTAAAACATTATTCTGAACAATAAAGGACTCCTTTAATAAACTTACTTTTGTAAAGTAATAAAAGGACTCCTTTGGAGGAGTCCAAAGGCTTCACCAGATTGCTAAAGGGATCCATGCTTTTTTTTTTTTTAAAGGTTAAGAATCTTTGGATTAGAGAAATTTAAAAGAAACCTTCTGCCATCTCAGGACATACATCAGTGAATTGTTTCTAAAGCCATCTTCTGGTTAGAATTCTGGTGTTATGTCTTTTTTCTCTATTTCCTGAGATAAAGTAGCCTGGGGCATGTTGAGAAGTTAGTAGAAACAAGCTCCTAGAGAGACTTGGGTACAAGGGTCATGGCTGCAGTCTTTGGTTGCCACCATCATTCTTACAAAAGTTCAGCTTGTAGCAAAGTTAGATGCCATGAACCAGAGATGTTGGCATGTTCCTAGAGTAATAACTCAATAACATACAGCCATTGGCAGTGAAAGTCTTAAGCTATTATTTACAGCACAAAATGCCTAAATAAACAAGGATTAAATAGGTGCAAGGGGAGTTGAAATATTAAAAGGGGAGTTAATTGAATCCCGCCCATTTGTTGATGTGTTTTTGGGACGAATAACCTTTCCCTTTCCCAATAACCATTTATCCTTTCTACTGGGACTTTTCTTGAGTCTTGAAAAGACAATCCTAACTCTAAGTCTAAACAGAAAGCAATAATATTTTGATACTCATCTCCTAGACTCTTCTAACAAAATAATTATGTTGTACCCTAGAAGTAAATGGAATTCATACGCATTCATTATATTATGTATATTTTATTTGCAGCAACTCTCTCTCTCTCTCTCTCTCTCTC